>NW_017275628.1:2977-14158 GCF_001594065.2 Cyphomyrmex costatus
TAGACAGTTAAAAACCAGAATCGCAGAGCACCGGAATCATATTAGACATAACACATCTACACGTTCGGTTATTACTGATCATAGAGTGCAACATGATCATGAATTTCTTTGGGATGAAGTGGAAATTCTTGATGAAGAACCGTGTTATAAAAAGCGTTTAGTATCTGAGATGTTGAATATTAAAAGACAGAATAACAGTCTTAACTTACAATCTGACACGATAGATCTCCACGAAGCATATTCTTCGATTATAAACAAAGTCTGACATTGTCATGTTGTATTCTGTATCAGTTATCTTCGAACATTCATAGTGGTGTCACATATTTACTAACTGCGGAATAATGGATATCGATTTTATAATTTTGACGTTAAAAATTACACATTGACGAATAGATTGCGTAGTGTACTGACTGATTTAGAGATCTTTGAATAATGTTGTCCATCTCCAAAGGTTTGATATTGTTACAATTTTTACAATTTTCTTGATTCTAAAGCGTGTCATATCTACATAATTTTTATAGCTGACTTCTTTCTTACGATCTACTAATCGCTAGAAGAACAATAGTTGGATGTGATGAAGATGGATTCGCAGAATTAATCCGAAGAATTTTAACTTTAAGAATATGTTTGCGCTTTGAAAAAGACTCAATCCACGAGTCGAAACGTTAGCAGGTTTTAGCAGGTTTTTGAATATTGTTATTTTTTAATGTACATTTTCGAATTTTAAACAAATATTTTTATATTGTTAATTTTTAATGTATTACATATATGCGTTTTTCTTTTTTTAATTGTTGTTTTAAATTATTTCTTTTGACTCTTACAACGTCCTTTTAACTTTTTTCGTTTATAATTTAATTCTTTTGATAATGTGATTACATTATTTTTTGAACTCTTAATATTAATGTAAGGAAAATTTCATCCACTTTCACCGAGAACTAATTTCAGTGAAAGATATGTAGGGTCATTAATTTCCATTAATTTCCATTTTTTTTGTAATTAAATATTATTTATAAATCAGACGTTCGTCCAGACTGGGAAGACATCGATGAATGTTTCGATATGTATACTTGCGATACAAGTGATACCGATTCATCGGATTGTTCAAGATATACAAAACGACAACGGTTACAGTAGAATTATGAAATTCTAGTTTATATTATGTAATTTGATCCCATGTATACAGTTGATTAATAAAAAACAGTGTTCAATTCAAAAAATCCATTTTTCTAAAAAAAAATTTTCAAAGATTAAAAAAAAATTTTAAACCCGTTTTTACCATTATTCTTGACATTTCAGACTATATTGCTCATACTCACCTTAAAGAGCATGAAAAAAATGTACATTTAAAAAAAAAAAAGTCGCTAGCATGTGTTGCACAGTAGTTATCAGCCTGCCAATTTTAAAATTCAAACTGTCATTACGGCCGTCCTAATCAATATTTTTAATTGAAATTTGCCACATTTAATTACGACCACAAGAAGTGTATTTTTCTATAATATCATTAAAATCGAACGACAAAAAAAAAGTTACAAAGGAAAAACCAAAAATCATCGTTTTAGGAGTTTTATTTTTTTTTGAGGTTAGGTTGCAATATTTCAAATTCAACCATCTTACATTTATTGTAGTACAGTGTCTTACGAGGACGCTGGTATTTTTTTTTTTTTTAGTACGTTGAAGGGGACCGGAGATATGAGCAAAAAACTGCGCATATATTGCCTTTTTGGTACACATTGTTAAAAAAAAAATGGTTCCGTTCGTCGGCCATATTGGAAAACTCAGGTTCTCTTTATTTGCATCATTTGTGACCGATTCCATAAAAAAAATTGCTCCCATCGAGCAGTTCCCTTTTTTTTATTAAATTCCGGTAATATGACTCCACTAGGATGCAATGATTCACTGTGTTACACAGTGTCTACTTGTGTCGTAGCTGGGAAGCAGCCAATTTTACGAGCTATTTAGGGTTATGTTACTTTTAAGTTTAACAGGATGCCACTACAAAACACGCTTTTATTTTGTCATGGTTGGTACTTCTAGCGACACAGCACTGTAAAGGAGCCTACAGACCAGAGCTATCATGTAACTTTTCCCTAGGGCGGAATCGTGAAAAGTGAAAACTTTCACGTGAACTTGTTAGGCATGAAATTTGTGAGCGGAAATATAGGGAATTATAATGCAGTGATCCAGTAATACCTATATCGTTTTATAATATGTATCTATGGGTTAAATGAATTATTTTAATAAGTGTGAGCAACGTTTGATATTGGAAAATAAGGTAATTATATAAAATACCGCTCCCACCTTTGATTTTGATGAAATTAGACTTATTCGACGTGTTTTTGCATGAAACTGAAGAATCTGGCAGAAAAACCGTTGCTCTGCCCCACGAACCGAGGTATATGTAACGTTAAAGTTAACGACTATGGGGTTAGGAAATCTGTTATATTCTAAATAACAGTCTAACAATTAAATCTCCAGAAAAATAAAAAAACAATATATGTAAATAATAGTATATTTAATTTCTACAATGCATTATGTTTACATGCATAATTATTAGAATTTGAATCGCGTCGAATGAGCCTAATTAGATCAAAATCGGAGGTGAAGACCGTATTCTAAATAATTACCGAATTTGGATAATATTACTTATTTGTACATATTAAATGATTGGAAATGAATTTCATGTGATGTGCATAGTGGATCATTTATCTTTAACATTCGATGAACAAGAATAATGTTGCATTAAATTATTTCGGTTTGGATTTGGTTTGTTCCACTCTTATTCTCATACATAATTATAAAAACTTTTATGGATTTTTAATTTAGCATATATTGGCATAACATGGCTGCAGCTTGGTGGTTGTTGCAACTGGCAGAAGAAGAAGAAAGAAATTTACTGAAAATTCGAAGAAGACAATTACGTGATGCAAGTAATCCATTTAAAATTTTAGAATCGCAATTTATTCATTTATATCGGTAAGTAAAATTGTATTTCAATAAATAAAACTGAAACATAGACCATTGCATAATGCATTTCATAGAAAGAAAAGATTGTGATTGGTTGAGTCTCTGTTACTTTATAAATTATGCATTATGCAAAGGTTTATGTGTCCCGACATATAGTATTACTCATTTAATATAAATAAGTAAAGGAAAATAGAATTAATGGTTCGTATATTATTTAAATATTTATGGAATAATTTTAAACAAGATATTTAATACGCAGGTTAAGAAAAGATGCTACATTAGCATTATGCGATTTTATACGGCCTCATGTGCGAGCAACAGTAAGATTAACAGCAATTCCATTAGAATTGAAGGTAAAATTGCAAAGAAATACTATTATGGATAAAAATTTTAGATTTCCTTAAGTAGGTTTTACATTGGATGCAGATTGATCGCAAAATTATTGCGACAGCCAATCTGAAGCATCATCATCACTCCTTTTATCTCCTTTATGTGGAGCATAGGACGTCTACGAGTCTCCTCCATCTTACTCTATTTTGGGCAATCGTTTTTATTTCTGCCCAGCATTTTCCAATAGATTTAATTTCATTATCTATTGTTCTCCTCCAAGACATGGCAGGTCTCCCTCTTTTGCGCTTTCCTTGCGGATTGTATTCCATAGCCATGCGAGCTATGTTATGCGGATCTTTTCTTAGAGTATGGCCGATCCATTTCCATTTTCTGCGGCGGATTTCAGTGCCTATTTTTTCTTGCCTGGAAGAGCGCAGTAGTTCTTCATTTGTTGGTAAGTTTGGCCAGAACAGTCTCAGAATTCGTTGCAGACATTTGTTCACGAAGACCTGAAGTTTGTTTATCAGTCCATCTGTGTTTTTCCAGGTCTCGCAACCGTATAGCAGCACAGATTTGATGCAAGCATTGAATAAACGAAGCTTATGTATGTTAGACATCTTTGAGCTTCTCCATATTTTATTAAGTCTGAAGAAGGCTTGTCGGGCCTTGTTTATTCTTTTGCTAACATCGATGTTGGTTCCTCCGTCTTTGGCAATTACGCAACCAAGGTATACAAAGTCGTTGACTTCTTCGATTGTGCGTCCTTCAATGGAAATAGGTGTGCTTATGTTTGTTCCAATACGCATTATTTTTGTTTTGTTGGTATTGATCTTTAGTCCAACTTCTGCAGCGTATCTTTGAAGTGCTGAAATTCTCCCCTGTGCATCTTTGTGTGTATGAGATAGTAACACGATGTCGTCCGCATAGTCGAGATCGTCAAGTCGGCGAGTCAGCAGCCACTGTATTCCGCCTGTTGTTTCTTGATTGCATTTTTCCATCACCGTATCCAGTACCATTAAGAATAGCATCGGTGATAGAATGCAGCCTTGGCGTACACCTCTTCTGATTTGGAAGGAGGGGCTCAGTTTTCCTTTGAAGAGAACACCGCATTCCGCGTTATCATATAATTCTTTTATTAATCTTGTTATTTGGGCTGGTATTCCAAATTTTTCTAGTGTTTTCCATATAGCCGGCCAAGTCACGGTGTCAAATGCTCTTTCAAAGTCCACGAAAGTCAGATACAGTGGTGAGTTGAATTCTGCTGCTTGCTCCACTATAATTCGAAGGCTGCTTATATGATCTATGCAGCTGTGTCCCGGGCGGAATCCTGCTTGTTCTTTTCTCAATTTTTCATTGACGTGCGCTGTCATTCTCTCGCGGATGATTGACGCTAGAATCTTCGTAATTGTATTCAGTAGGGTTATTCCTCGCCAGTTCTTACATTCACGGAGATCACCTTTCTTTGGAATTGTGATGATTATTCCTTGTTTCCATTTCGCCGGGATGCTGCCTGTGTCCCATACTTCTGTTATAATGGGGGCAAGTGTTTCCGCCGCAAATGATGGATCAGTTTTAAGTAATTCCGGTGCGATGCCGTCACTACCTGCGGCTTTGTTGTTCTTGAGTTTCTTTATTGCTAATCTGATTTCAGCAACTGATGGTGACTTTGTGCTGATACGAGATGATGTTGTATAGTCTATGTCGCAGTTATCTATTGTTGGGTCGTCGTGTTTAAAGAATTCTACCCATCGATTAAGTTGTTGTTGTTCCGTAGTGAGAATATGGCCATCGCTGTTCTTAATTTGTGGAATGCTTGTAAAATGGCCGGTGATCCTCCTGATACATTGGTATGTTTTGCGCACGTCCTTTTGTTCCGCCGCCACTTCAGCGTCATTGATGATGTTTTCTTCGAATTTACGACGATCTCTTCTTGCCATTTTCTTAATTTGTTTTTCTATGTTGTTATATCTTGCAAGGGTTACATCACTTCGGACCTGGTTTAGTTGTTGATTTAATGTTCTTCTTTGTTCGATTAATTCCCAGGTTTCATTCGTGATCCACATTTTACGGGTACTGTTTTTGATCCCGATGACTTCATTTGCGGATTCTACGTATGCTTTTTGCACTAATTCCCATTTTTCCTTCGCACTTATTGTAGGACTGATATTATTAACTTTGGCTGTTACAGTTTCACAGAAGTTCCGACGTTCGCCTTTATTCTTGAATTTTTCGATATTAAATTTCTTTTGTTTTGTTCTTGTTGTTATTATATTCATTGTTCTTATGCGTATTTTTGCCACGACTAGCTTATGGTCGCTATACATGTCCGCACTACGCATTGTTCGAACATCTAGAAGAGACTTCAGGTGTTTCTTGTCAATTAGCACGTGGTCGATCTGGTTACGTGTTACTCCGTCTGGTGCTTGCCAGGTATATTTATGAATGTCCTTGTGCGGGAATCGCGTGCTGCCGATGAAAAGTCGGTTGGCCATGCAGAGATCAATTAATCGCTCGCCGTTGTTATTGCGTGCTTCTCCAAGTCCATGGCGACCCATTATTTCATCGAGGTTGTTATTATTATTGCCGATTTTCCCGTTAAAGTCACCCATGACAAGTTTGATGTCTCTTTTGTGCGTTGAGGCGATTGTGGACTGCAGTTGGTTGTAGAAATGATCTTTTTCGCTGTCGTCTGCTATTTCCGTTGGTGCATAGCATTGAATGATTGTTATATTGCGATTTTTGGCTCGGAAACGAGCGGTTATTAATCGGTCGGAGACTGGATTCCACTCCATTAATGATTTTTTAATTTTAGTGGATATAACTATTCCAACTCCATTAATGTGGGTGGTTGAATTGCCCGAATATATCATGTAGTGATTGTCTGACGTTGTAATGTCCCCGCTGTTCTTCCACCGCACTTCGCTGAGACCTAGGATCTTAATTTTACAGCGTGTCATTTCTTTGCTTAGTTGTGCCAAACGGGATGCCTGTGCCAATGTCCGGATGTTCCAAGTGCCAATTCGTATACCTTTTTGATAGCTAAGGTTCATTTCCGTTGTATCCGTCCGATATCCGAGGCTCGTATTCGTTTCTCGAATCAGCTTGTTTCGGGTTTGCGGGTGATTGGCCCACAGAATCCTATCCAGCCGTCAGAGTTATACTGACTGTCGGTCGGCCGGAGCAACCGGTGATGGCCGTTTTTGTTATTATTTTTATTTAGGAATTCTAGCTGGATTTGAACTCGGGATCTTTGGCATAGGAGGCAAATACTTTGCCAGTGCGCTACGGCCACCACTAATCTGAAGCATACATTTTGAAATTAACGCTTCAGATTGCTGTTGTAGCAAGTTTGCAATTGGCTTGCATCTAATATATAAAGCCAACTTTATTTGTTATTTATTATAGTAGTAATATTTTAAGATAGTTATATTTAAATTAATTTTTTTTTGTTATTTTAAAGCTTTTAGCAACTTTAAGCTTTTTAAGCTCAGGTTCCTATCAGAGGAGAATTGGACAGGATTTTCTAAGCTGTATGTGTCAATCATCCGTTAGTGGAGCAGTACATCAAATTGTATATGCATTAAATGCTATAATGCCACAATGGATAATATTCCCTACAGAACATAATGAGATCCAAACTATTCAGCAAACGTAAGTTATAAAAAATACAATTTCATAATTATCTTAGAAGTATACCAATTTTAATGTAAGTGCATTTAAAACTTATAATAAATACATATAATATAATTTTTGCTATGTGTAAAATTAAAATGCAATCGTATTTCACCATGTATTTTGTTCACACAAATTTTCCGGGTGTCATAGGTGCGATTGATGGAACACATGTAGCCATTTGGCCACCTGATAAAAACAGAGAACACTTATACATAAACAGGAAATTGTATCATTCTTTAAATGTTATGATTGTGAGTAAAAAATATTAAATAATATGTGAATATATGTATTTACGTAATTATATATCATACGAAATAAAAGAGAATTTATTATTTTTTCATGGTATTCTTATGAATGCACATATTTTTTATATATTTATTTTTCTTATTACTTATTTTAGGTTTGTGATTATCATTGTAAAATTTTAGCTGTAGTTGCAAACCATGGTGGCCGTACGCACGATGCAAGAGTATGGAACTCGTCTCAATTGTCGAGACACATGTTAAATAAATATGAATACGGAAGACGAAATGTCTGGTTTATTAGGTAATAAAATTCGATTAAAATATATTTAAAAAATGTTTTATGTAAGTCAAATTTGTACATACACGCACAGATATATAATTTGTGGAACTGCTCTTGTTACTAAAACATGTCGTAATTAATTGTGTTTTTAGGAGATTCTGGCGGTATCCCTTATTACCATATCTAATGACACCTAAACTGAATCAGCCAGCAGGATCTCCAAGTGCTTCTTATACAGATTGTCATGCTACAGCACGATGTTCAATAGAAAGGACAATAGGCATATGGAAGGGACGGTGGAGATGTTTACGCAAAGAAAGGGCATTACATTTTACACCAGAATTTGCTGGTAAGATGTAATTAACACACAATAACAGTTTATAAAAAAATATACTCAAATTATTATAGAATTTTGTTAATTTGTTATTATATGTGTGTGTGTGTGTGTGTGTGTGTGTGTGTGTGTTTTAGCACTTATAATAAATGCGACATGCGTATTACATAATATTGCTAAGCAATATAACGTTCCTGAAGAAATATATTTAGAAGAAGAAGATTTTCCTGAAGAAGGAATTGAGGCAGAAAATGCAAATATGCGTGCAAGAGGACATGCGACACGTGAAGCAATAATTGAAAGATATTTTGCATAACTAAATTAGTTTATAATATTAATTCTTTTATTTAAGACAAAAATAAATTTTTCTTTACATTACGAATAAATTTTATAAACAAAACAAAATAAACTTTTCTACATTATTCGTATTGCACAAAACCTGTAAATTTAAAACTTATAAATTAAATTATGTTAATATTTTTTATATTAGAAATCCGTTCAGTGTCTGTAAACTTAATTTTATTTCTTTTAATTCTGTTAGGATATTTTTTGCATCTTTAGTTGTTTTCTTCTAATTCTTAATTCTTTTTTCTTTAATTCTAATTTAGCTTCTTGAATTTCTAGCATATTGTATGATAATTGATGCACAGACTTGCCTGCTGTTAAAAAATTTTAATTTAAAAAAAAAATTATAATTACATACATAATAGGCTTTCCATTCAAAATTACCTTTTCATGTATTCTTTTCCTGTACTACTGTTTGATTCTTTCTACTATGTTGCCTTATATTAACATTTGTTGATACATTTTCTGTTTCATCTATTTCTATTTCTGAGCATTGTATGTTCTGTTCTTGCATTGTATTTTGATAATTACATTCTTGTAAAGGTTGTACTTCTTCTACAATATTTATTAGTCCTCCTTCTGGGATGTTTTCCAATCCGGCTGCTTCTAGCGTCAACAACTGTAATACATCTTCTTCAAAACTAGAAAAAGGTACTTTAGAAGGCGGTCCACCACCTGTTCCTTGTACATAACTCCGTCTTTTTGCTTCTTTTTTAAAAATATATGCCTTAATATCTTTCCATGTCTGCAAAATTACAGATATAATCAAAAATTATTCTTTTTTTTTTTAAACTTTAATTCATCTTGTATATTAAAAAACTAAATATATAATAGAAATGTATGTCTTTAACCTTTGCCCATTCTTGTCCAGTTTTTTGAGGACCTTCGTTACTTTTATTAATATTTTCGGCTATCACATTCCACATATCCTTCTGAAAATGTTCATATATTATTTGTTAAATAAAATTTTATTTTTATGACATTCTGATATGAAAACAGTAAAATTATAAGACAAAATTTTGCATAAGATTTGTGATCAATTTAACTTACTAATGTTTAACTTACTAATTTTCGTTTACTTTCTCCTTTTCGGTCTATGCGACCCCTAACTAATTCTGTATTCTCTTTTAATAGATTTAATAATATTTCTTTTTGTTTTACTGTTACGTTCATTTTTGTAATTTATTATGTTTATCATACCATATATTCTTATCCTTTTCAAATATCCAGATGTCGCATCATAATAATACTAGTATTATCCTAGTAATTTCTTTATGGATGTGGTGACATGTTTAGTGATTTTACTTTTCACATTTTCCTTCATACATGGGCTGTCTTCCCATAGTCCCTTTGCCAGTCAGTAAAATAATATTACTAGGATGACGTCATCTTACTGACTGGAGAAGTGTTCCCATTCTCGCCAGTAAAAAGTGATGTCAGGATTTATTGCGTTTCTATGAAGGTTCGTACAAAGAGGATAAAGAACAAGGAATGGAGATGAAGACGTGATGAAGACAAGGATACACGAGGACTTTCTGGATAAGAAAATGCTTAAGGCAGAATTATATGAAATGCAGATTTAGTTTTAGATATAGATTTAAAAGAGGAAAAAGCTGCGAGGAATATGGAACAAGAATTGAAAAGGAAAGAAATGTGAGGCAAGGTAATGAGCCAGGAATATATAAGAATGAATAGAAAGGAAATTCTGTGTAAGTTGTTAGGCGAAGTAAAGAAATTATAAAGAAAGCGTGAGTAAAAGGTATATATAGATAAGTTGATTGATAGAGTGAGACGTAGGATAATGTATAGGTATGAATATAGATTTTTTGTTACGGATTTAAAAGAGAAAGAAGAGTTGCGAGGAATAGAATGTGTAAAAGGTTTGTTTAGATAAGTTGATTGATTGATCGAGCGAGGTGTAGGAGTATGAGTGAGTTGATTGTCTGAAATGATGAATTAAGAAGATAATAGGTAATAGAGAAAAGTATAATGCAAATAGATGAATGGAGGTTAGTCGAGTAAATTAGAATAAAATTTGTTGCGTTTCTATGCTCTACGCTTTCTACAGTTTTCGTTTCATATTACAGTTTCATTTCATATTTTCGTCATCAGTGATCTTCATTGAATAGATAAGTAAATAATATATATTCCATGTAGCAATGTTTACTTGCAACTCTGTAATATTTCGGTACCCTTAAAATAATTGACCCCGGCGACTAAAGAGGTTAGACAACGATTTCGTTCCGGTACCCAAATATTACAGAGTTGCAAGTAAACATTGCTACATGGAATATATATTATTTACTTACCTATTCAATGAAGATCACTGATGACGAAAATATGAAATGAAACTGTAATATGAAACGAAAACTGTAGAAAGCGTAAGGCATAGAAACGCAACAAATCCTGACGTCACTTTTTACTGGCGAGAATGGGAACACTTCTCCAGTCAGTAGGATGACGTCATCCTAGTAATATTATTTTACTGACTGGTAAAGGGACTATGGGAAGACAGCCATGATCGCTCGGAAAAGTTCACGTGGAATCTGAGTGAGCGGAATTGTGAAAAGTGAAACTTTCCGCGTGAAATTACATGATCGCTAGAGCGGCGCAGCGGTGAAGCGGCGAGCGATAGCCAATGAGAGCCATGCTTTTATGTAAAAGCACCGCTTCACCGCTGCGCCGCTCTGGTCTGTAGGCTCCTTAAAACTCATCTATTCGCCGTGTCGAGCAGTGTGACACTGTCATGTGTCGTTGCTGGAACGCTTAAAACCGAAAACTGTGTAACACAGTGACCTAGTTTCCACCGAAACCCTCAATTCGGTTTCACTACGGTATAGATCAAACTTGGTGTACTGTTTCCATTGGAAGTAGAAGCAGAGAGAAACCTGAGAGAGGCCATGGCGGCCTTTTTCGCGTGACAGGCGAAGCCGCCGTACGCTAGCGGCACCAACATCATTTTTATAAAATGATGTGAACTACGTAACACATTTTCGACACTGTCGATA
>NW_017275629.1:0-765 GCF_001594065.2 Cyphomyrmex costatus
TTGTAAACGTATACTTATGAAGATACACGTGATTGAAAACTGGTTAACTCATACACATGAGAGTGTGTCCAAAATCTTGAATCAAATATAGTGTTCTAGGTGAGAGAACAGAATAACAGTTTTTTATATTTCAAAAATGAATCACAAAAGATCAGTATTAATTTCAACAGAATTCTTAAGTACTCCAAAATCTTGAATCAAATATAGTATTCTAGGTGAGAGATCAAAATAACAGTTAATTCTTTATATCTCAAAAATGAATCAGAAAAGATCAGTATTAATTTCAAAAGAAATCTTATTAAATTGTCTTACCATATTGTCTATTTTAACGTAATACATTTTATTATTGGAAGATAATGAAATGGTAAAAAACCTTGGCATACATAATGAGGTATTCAAGTCAGACGTAAAGTTGGGAACTGTTGGTGTATGTTACTTTAAACTGGCACCTTCATAATATATGAGTCATTTTTCATGGTATTTCATTATCTTTCAATAATAAAATGTATTACTTTAAAATAGACAATTTGGCATAAGAATTCTTTTAAAATTAATACTGATCTTTTGTGATTTATTTTTAAAATATAAAAAACTGTTATAGTTTGATCTCTGACCTAGTTCAAGGTTTTGGAATGTAAGTTAACCAGTTTTCAATCACATATATCTTTATAAGTATACGTTTACAATTTATTATTCCAATTAATATTTAATACTATAAGAAAGGATTGTTCTGATAATCAATTTCGTAATAACATTATACCAAAA
>NW_017275629.1:3902-7815 GCF_001594065.2 Cyphomyrmex costatus
GTTAGGGGGTAATGTGCGACTCGCGTCCGCCCTTGCACATCAAAACAATCCCCAAGGCTGCTTTCACTAACCGTCTATTGTAATATTAACGCGTCAACTTTAATGCAACATATTTATTTTTTATTCGTTAACGCGATTGCATATTACAAAACAAAATTATTAAATAAATGTAAAACAGTTGCTTTTCGTAGTAATATATTATGCGCGGTGCGGTGAGGTGAGGGGGACAGCGAAAACTAGACGCAAATGATTCGAAAATTAACCGAAAGTTGCACTGTCCCCCTCACCGTTCCACGTGCAGGCAAAATGCCTCATGACAGTCGAATGGTTTAAATATTCATCATACCAAGTTGCAGTCGGGAGTATTTCAAATTTCAAATATATATAAATATATATAAATATATGGGATAATATGAGATGAGGGGTACAGCGGAAAGTGGAGGCGATTCGAAAATCGGCCGAAAGTTACATACACTTTACGTATGTTCACTTTGTAATGGCAACTTTAATTGATAATCAGTTACTTTTCGTGGTAATATTATTACAATTTAAATCGTGATAGCACTGCGATAATTTTAAATATACGTCATATCGGTCAGCAGTCGGTGGTATTTAAAATAATAATTTTACTTAATATGTATTTATGACTGCTCGGTTTATCGGTGAACCGGGTAAGGGGGGGACGTGCGACTAGCGTCCGCCCTTCAAAATCAAAACAATCCCAAGGCTGCTTTCACTAACCGTCTAATATTAACGCATTGATTTTAGAATAACATATTTATTCTTTATTATTCGTTAACGGGATGCTGGAGTGTCCTGTTTTACCCAAAAATTTTTGTTGACTTCGCATTTTTAATTGCCTTTATGGATCGAAAATTCCTTCTCCACAATTAAAGTATCGACAATAACATAGTCCGCTTCATTCATTTTAATATGAAAAACGAATGAAAATTAAAAACTTACAGTTTTGTTATCGGCTTCTGCAGTCGACTCGCCACATATGTGCTGCATATAATAATTTCAGGTCTTGCACGTTAAAAAACGGTATCAATCGGACTACAGGAATCCTCAAGGAACAATACTATGCTTGGAGAAACGAGCTAGGTGCTTTGGTATAAGAGCACGAAGTCACCAAAAATTTCGGTAGTATATTATGAGTGAAATTGACGTGACACCATGAAACAGAGTAGTATTTTAGTTCCGCGATATTCCGACAGCGGCGCTGTCATGAAATAAGCGTCGCTGAATCGTAGATTATCGACCTAATTATCGACGTATTTAGGCCCGTAACATAAAACACTCGTGCCCTGGTCAAAGTTTTTCCTTTTTTTTTTAGAAAAAATAATAAAACAATGTGATATTACTTATTTCAATTCTGTCCAAATAATTTCTTCACAAACAAGAGATGTACCATGTGGCAAAGATTTATTCGTCATCGATCTTTATTTGTCTGTAATATAATATTTTGGAAATTTATCGATTATATTATCAATGTTTTACGATAAAAATAAAAATAATTTATTATACTTTGGAATCTTACAATAATAGTATTATAATGCGTATTATTATTAGTATTATAATGCTGCTTTTTGCGCGCGTATGTGTATGTATGTGGATGTACACACACACACACACACACACACACACACATGTATATATATAAAATATGCACATACATATATATAATACATGTCTAAACTTTCCAAATAACTTTATTTATAAATTATGCATATCAGGGCTCGGAAAACGATGTACGTTTCGGTTGAGTTTCGATTCTGCTTGAATGTCCAAGCGTTGAGCGGCAATCTCGATCGTAGCACATAAATGAAATTTTTGAAGACTTCGTGCTCTTATACCAAAGCACCTAGCTCGTTTCTAAAAACATAATATTATTTCTTGAGGATTCCTGTTGTCCGATTGATACTGTTTTTTAACGTGCAAGACCTGAAATTATTATATGCAGCACATATATGTGGCTGCGAGTCGACTGCAGAAGCCGATAACAAAACTGTAAGTTTTTTCTTTTGTTTTTCAATGAATGAAGCTGATCATGGTGTAAGAAGAATGGTGAAACATTGCGCATAGTAATGACGGAACCAATAAAATTTAGGTCCATACACATCCACAAAATATTAATGATAACAAGGGACAACTATATTGCTTTTGAACATTTGGATCCGATTCTTATTGGCCGACTACTGCGCATCCATGATATTGTTTCACCTTTCTTGTTACACCATGGAAGCTGATAATGTTATCGTCGATACTATAATTGTGGAGAAGGAATTTTCGATCCATAAAAGCAAAATGTGAAATGAATGTTTCATTTAATAAAAATACAGTTTATTGTTTACACATCGATACACATTTTTGATACACTTTTTTTTTTATCGATACACATTTTCTTCAGGAAACGAATTCCCAAAAAAAAAGGTAGTCCAAACTAATCATAGGAACACAAGGCACTATAAATTGATTTACAGCTATTTTATTTTCCCTGACAAGTGTACTAAATCATTGACTTTTCCTGACGCAACATTTTCATTTCATGACATTTTCATTACTTCCCTGATTTCCCTGACTTGTAGCAATCCCTTTGACATCTCTACCTCTATCCTTATAATCTTATTCTATTCTTATAATCTTATTCTATTCTTATAATTCTTATTCTGTTTTCATAATCTTATTCTGTTTTTATAACCTTATTCTATTCTTATAATCTTATTCTAGCCATTCTTTAATATATTGACATTTGATAGGTGTAATATATCTTGTAACCATGAAGGAAGATATAAGGAGACTCCACTCAGTCTCGCCAGTCTACAAAACATGGACCCATTTTAGGTTTCGAGTTCAGTTTCCGATTCTCGACACTCGCTGCGCTCGTCAATTTAGTAGTGCTGCGCATAATGAGTGCGAGTAAGAGAAATGATTATTTCTCTTACTCGCGCTCATCAGAATCGGAAACTGAACTCGAAAACTAAAATGGGTCCATGTTTTGTAGACTGGCGAGAATGAGTGGAGTCTCCTTATATCTTACTTCCTGCTTGTAACACTGCTTTCGAAGCGTCCGTGGAAGCACCAGTGTACCTGGTAGCGTCTACAACAGTAGAAAAATCGGCTTCAAAAGCCATTTCCAAAACATCAGCGTCAACTATGACGACACTGACAATGGCAGGGCTGGATAAGAAGAGACCCAAGATGGTCTCGCGTTCTACGCAATGGGAAGTTCCACCAATTGAGATAAGCAAGATAATTGGTTCAATATTAGTATAATACAAGTCATGATGTAAGAATACAAGGTGTATCATTTCCATGGATGCGCACTCGTCCAAAATAATGGCCGCTCTTTAGACTAATGTTGACCACAAATACTAAAAAGCAATGGTCAATCTTTGATTGGCGCCCCACAAGGCTACCGCCATTATGCGCAATGATACACCTTGTATTCTTACATCATGATACAAGTAATAAATAAACAAAAAGTTAAAATAAGCGTACCAGTTAATTTTAGCGAAACTATACTTTCAATCATGCTTCGGAAGCAGTGTTACAAGAAAAATCTAGTGACCGAGAACGCCGATTTGAATAGAATTTCATATTGACAAGGATTGATCATAAAAACAATAATTTATAAATAAACCAACAATTCCCCAAGAAAACGAAAAAGATATTGATGTAAAAAGTCATGTGTGTTCAACAAAGAATTGTTATATAAAAGCAAATTATCTTGTATACATTTTTACATCAAGACAATCATCAACCGTATACCGTAATTAAAATGTATGAAAAATAAAGAAAAGTAGTATTATTGAATGTCTATTCGTATCGGCATTTTTGATTATAATAAAACTTACAAGGGGAGGGCACATCCAGCATATCGCCAATTGAGATGAAAAAAATTCAGGTGATT
>NW_017275630.1:0-3324 GCF_001594065.2 Cyphomyrmex costatus
TGAAAATGTATAATAATTATGAAATTGTTTTATTATATGTAATAGAGTGGTATTATGTATATTCGATTGGATTACAATCTAGTGTTTGATTTGGGCTCATAGAGGTAAAAGAAAAATTCACATTCATTTATATAATAGATCTATTTTTCTGATTAAGAATAAAAAATTTTTTTTTTTTAGCAAGTACGAAATTAGTTCACTCAGCTAGATAACTGACGTGGAAATTAATTTTACTTAGATGAGTTCCGAAAGCGTTTATAATTAATTGATATTGCTGAAGATGACTTAAAAAATAAAGTCGAAACGTACGTAAGAGAAGGCTAATATTGACAATCATTCGCAACCTTACATCCAGCGGTGGACTCCTATTGCCTCAAGGATATTTTGATTTTTAGAATATAAGGAGTTATTAACTTTGTTTATTGTTAATATTAACCAAAGATTATTGGAAATTACATGTAATTCACTTTGATAAAGGTTCAAACTAGGATCGAAACGTATGAATACTGTAATTTTCTACAATAAACACATTTACCACATCACACCAACACCAACTGTATTGACTCTACTTGGCATTATTAGTACTTATTGATTGTTATTTATGTTAGGTGTTATTATTTTCTTTTTTATTATTGAATTCTAGTTTTTCACCACCTTTTTATTACGTTTTATGTTACTAAGTTTGATTTAATCATGTGAAAAACATATCTGATTTCAGCATATTGAACAGGTTTTATTAATGAAAATGTATAATAATTTTAACAGAAACTCCTGTATAAATGAAATATATAAACTTGGAAAGAAAAGGAGTCAAGCGCAGATAACTTTAGACAATTGCTAGTATATCAAACAACTTTTTTATTATGATATTTGTGTATAATAACATAAAAAATAAAATATTGTATAGTAATAAAAGAAAATAAATTATTAAACCTAAATTCTACTTTTATTGTAACACTACTAATATAATACTGCTAACTACTAATATAAAACTACTACATTTATTAAATTACTCATAAATACATCGTCGAATTTCTTTGGTATATTATTACTCTTTTGTTTCTACAATATCCCCTTCCACGTCCCCTTCCACGGCCCCTTCCACGGCCTCTTCCACGGCCTCTTCCACGGCCACGGCCAGGAGCATAGTTATGCTGAGATAAACATTGCTTTTGCTTCTCAATTTCACTTTTTAAATTCTCGATCTCCTGTCGCAGCTCTCTTATTCGTATGCGGCTGTTGTTGCGGCTGTTGCTGTTGCGGCTGTTGCTGTTGGGGCTGTTCCTGTTGCGGCTGTTCCTGTTGCTGTTGTTGTTGCGGCTGTTGTTGCGACTGTTGCTGCGCGGGTACTGACGATGGCAGTGATAGGGAGTACATCTGTTTTTGCAAACTTTTATCCTGTGTACCTAAAAATTGCCTTTACTTAAATTCTTATTGTTGTAGCCCGCGAGTGCTACCACAATTAAGTCTCACATTTCAGCCTAGCAACGAGCTGGCGGAAATGCAAGATTATTACTGCATAGCAACCTTTGCATTTCGGCATAGCAACGACTTGCGGAAATGCAAGGCTGCAAATTCCATAACGCGTGCGGACAACGAGCACTGATCGAACGCAAGCAATGACCGAACTCACATCGAACAATTATTAATAAAAAGCAAATCTTGCATTTCGACAGGACAACGAACTGCCGAAATGCAAGAGGACGAAGTCCGCGTTGCACACGGCACGAATGCCGCTAGTTCGATGACTCCGCGACGCCTATATATTCGGCGGTCTAAGGACCGGCGAGAGAGTCTTGTCATACATCTAAACGTAACGATACGTTACGCAAACCGAGTCATATAACATCCGCAATAACGAGTGTCGCCGACCGGTCTAAGTCACGAGCGAGGACTTTAACCCGAGTATATTCTTTTAATTAAATTCAACTATTGTAATCAATTACTCGAATTGTAACAACCAAAGTGTAATCATTTAATCGGGTAATTACATTAATAAATAAAGGGTTAAATGTAATTAGTGGTAATAACCACTCGAAATTGTAATTGTTATAATAAATAAAAGGGGTTATTTTAATAAAAGTGTGGTGCAGTGTATGTTTGTTCTAAGACCTTGACCACTTTCCTCGTTTTCCTCGTGGGTTCCAACCCTTTGAGCGGATCGAATCCCAAAATAATATCTTGTTGCACCGAGAGGTACAACATTATATTTTTGGCGTTTGCACTGTATTGCAGCTATTTCAGGACATTTTAAATTAAATTTATACGAAACGAGCAATCCAAATCAAATCTGAAAACGAATAATCAATAATCAAACTTGCTAATCAGTTCTTTTGTGTTTTTGAAATATTAATTTTATTTAAAGGAATGTATTTTTTGTATTCGTTTGCTCCACGAATTACGAATTTTCATAATCATGTGTTTTTTTTATTATCCAAGTAATGTGTTAAAACAAAACAATAATAAGATAAAAATAGTGTCACTGTCTACTTATGTGTGTCAATTTTTTTATTATTAATATTTTTATATTGTGTAGGAAACTTCCTTCGTCACATGATTGTCGTATTCTGCTTTATATTGTTGGTACTAAAATTTTATAATATATATAACGCGCACTATAGATTTTCAGTGTGATAGCGTATGGGAACACTACATATACATGGCTATATTCACTTCTAGACTACTGAAAATCTGAAATGCATCTAACGTATACTATAAATTTTCAGTACTGGCAATAAATATGGGAAAGAGGATAATAATTGTTTCTTATAAAACTGTATCAATGCACGATGTATAATTTGTCCGTTGTTAGAACAATGCGATGAGAGCCAAGTTTAAGATCTCATACTTATGCTCATTTCCAATGCAGATTAACTTTAATCTCGGTTCAATTTGCTCTTCATCTTTTTGTAATTCTAAAAATTATAAAAAGATGAACAGTAAGTTAAACAGATATTGAAGTTAACCTCCATTGGTGGAAACAGGCATTAGGAGTTTAAAAATGATATATATGTATATTCTATTATTACCCGTCACATTTGCTTCATCCATTGTACCTTCAATTGACTTAAAAGAATGCGCGATAAACTATGTATTATCGCAAGTAGAGAACTGCGTTTGAATCGGCCTATAGATCCCCTACAGTATCAAGTTCGATAATATGGCGTCGATGACGTGTAGCTTAGTTCCATTTGCGTTGTAATTCCCAAACGAGCTCCCAGTAGTCTCGGCACCACAGGAAATCATCCCCACCACTAGGCCCTTGGTTTAACTTACTGTTCATCTTTTTCTAATTTTTAGAATTATTTACTTTTTAAAATTCAT
>NW_017275631.1:0-287 GCF_001594065.2 Cyphomyrmex costatus
AATGATTTAACATTGCTATTATAATGTAGATTGTAATAAGACTCAATAAATTTAAAACTAATGAAGAGAACCCAGCTAGCAAGGTCACGTGATAATGACGTGAATTTTTGGTACAAATAACGTCAATTATGACATAAAAGTAACGTTATTTTGACGTATATATCACGTGATTATGTCACATCTTATTGACGTTATTTTATTACGTCAGGGAGACGTAAATATGACTAAAAAGTACTATTAGTGTCACTACTAGTGCAATAATGCAGTAGTAAATTCGTATATGCTTC
>NW_017275631.1:374-743 GCF_001594065.2 Cyphomyrmex costatus
ATTTTAGAATAAAATCATTAAAAAAAAATTTTCTTCTAAATTCGAGAATTAATTTTTTTTCATGATGCTTCCCAAACGGCCGGTCACCCATCCGAAGTTGTACCACGACCTCGCATGCTTGACCTTGACAATCGTACGGGAACTGCTGTACTTCGATGACCCACGAATCTGTATATGTCAACGTCTGTATAATTATGATATATCTATTCAATGGAAATATTAAAAACAGATGGTTTATGTGTTTATATATGATAGTATGTATTAGTGTATGTATTAGTGTATGTATCATTCCGCAAGTGTAATGCACATGACATATCATTTTATCCTTGTTTTTCATCGAATATTAAAGGATAAAATGATACATCAAAT
>NW_017275632.1:0-814 GCF_001594065.2 Cyphomyrmex costatus
CGTATGCAATTCGTAATGAGTAACCGACAAATCAAGAATATCACTTTTCTAAAAAAAAAAAAAGGGAAGAAGAAAAAGGAAAAATATTAAGAAGCGAATTTTAAATTACAATGTTTTATTTTATTGTTCAAGTAGAAAATTATACGCTCAATTGATCACGCAGTAATCTCTTTGTGTTAATCTAGATACGAAGGCGGCGGCTCGCTGTCGCGCGCAGTTATCGCTAGATCGTCCTACGAGACACACGTTTTTTCATTTATCGTATCTCGCCATTGCAACAGCCGTCTCGGGGCAGCTTGCTAAATCACTAAGAAGGATATCTTGCCATAATTCCTTGCGCTACCTCATTCAACTCCGATTATTAAACCACTGTAACAAAAGGGTAACTATTAATCTTCACCAATTATACTTTAATCATATTACATACTATAATTATATTCTTTATGCCGTTATGTTTAAATATTAAATATCTGATTTTATTATCAATTATACTTTGGTTATATTACATACTGTGGCGTCGAGTGGCTCACCGCTCAATGCGATTGACTCGCGATCTGTAGACCCGAGTTCGATCCCACGTGCGCCAAACGCGATTTTTCGCGTTTAATGAGCCAAAAAATGACTCCACCTGGTGATCAAAAGATCTATGATCATCAGCGCCGTTCGGATGCGGCGTTAAGCGGGGAGCACAGACTTTTGCATAACGCATAAACCATATACATAAAGAATTTGATTGGTCCATTGACTCATGCATAAGAAAATGGACCAATGAAATTCCTTATGCACATGCTTTATGCGTTATGCAAAAGTCTGT
>NW_017275632.1:2512-4734 GCF_001594065.2 Cyphomyrmex costatus
TTATATACTGTAATACTAAATTGTGTTGCTTGATATTATTCATTTACTGCGCCTCAACATTCATTTCCCTTATTCTATAATAAGTTAAGTAAGAATAATTCCTCACCTTACCTTTAATGTCATTTGTATTATTTGACTTTTATGTGCATTCTCTTTTCTTTAATTCGTTTTATATGCTACTCATTTAGATGAAATGTATTATTATATATTATTCATGACGAACTACGTATTAACTATTATTATTATTATTATTATTATTATTATTATTATTATTATTTCACTATTATTATCATTTTTATTTTATTATTATCTTACTATTATTATTTTACTTTAATATTTTTCACATTTGCTAAATTATATTAAAATTCAAAGTTATTTATCACAGAAAGTAAATTGATTATTATTAGTCTAATAATTATAGAGGTATAAATCCGGAAGTTTCCGCTCGGCCTACGGATTTCTTTCAATCCTCTTTAATTCAAGGATAATGATTACGACTTTTAACCATATTAACGATTCAAAATTGATGTGACAAACACTCAGTCGGTACAATAGCTATCATCCTTGTCCATACAGGACGTAACACGTACCTCAGAATTGATACAATAAAGAAGCCATAAAACAAAATTACCTGACTTTATTATATTTAAAAAAAGATTCCCAAAGAACCCCCGATTTTTCAGACCTTCATGCCTGGTTTATGCTTCGGTCTTAAGGACTTATTCCTGAAATTCAGCCAATAGAATTCAAATTTCGGTTAGAACTGGTAGCTTTATTGGTTGAATTTTAAGATCTTGGGATTAAGACCTGAAGCATAAACCAGGCATCACACTGTCCATATTCTTAAGCAACCAGTGATCAGTAAAACGCGAAATCACAACAGCAAATCACTTTTGATCACTTTTGATTCGTTAGGCTGGAGTCACATTGAGCGGAAATCTACAGCGGAACGGAACAGCGAGACCACGAGAGGAACGCTGTTCTGTTCCGCTGTAATTTCCGCTCCATGTTAGGGTGCATACCCATGCAGTGGAATAGCGTAACGCGGAACGAGAGCAGAACCAATAACGAGCATTCCGTGTTTCTAGAGAATCTCGTTATTGGTTCTACTCTCGTTCTGCGTTAAGGTAAGAACTCATGGGTGCGTTATTTGACGCGCGCGTCACGCGTCATTGGGGAAAGAACTAAATTATAGTGACTTCTAGCACTGCGTTTTCGCGTTGACAGTTGAATTTATCCAACTTCAAATGGTGTCATCGCTTTTGGCAACGTTTTTTAGTAACAAGGCCTGTAGGCTCGCGCACAACATACTGTCGCTGCAAATGCGGCCCTACAATTTCTAATAAAGCTTCGAGCTGGAGATCGATTCTGTATCTTGAAACAAGGTGAAAATTGCAAAAGTGAGCGAATTTATTAGAACATTTATAACTTCTTGGTCAATACCTAGTAAATTTGCTCACTTTTGTAATTTTCACTTCGTTTCGAGATACAGAATCGACTCCCTGCACAGCTGACATGCGAAAATAATTTTGGAATCGTAAATCTTCCAGTTTCAAAGTTGGGAATAACGCATGATAAAATCCACTTCGTTTTTGAAATAGAGGATTAATCATCAAATTTTTCTTTTGGATGTTCCTTTTCCTCATTAACCTCTTTTTCATTAAAAGCATGGTTAATGCAAGCATTTGCGATTAAAGTCATTAGTAATTACTGAGGATACTTTATGTATTAACGTTACTTTATTTTTTAATGCAACGCGTCAACGTATACAGTAATCACGGAAAACATACAGATAATGTTAGAAGTTACTAAAAAAAAAATTGCCAAAGGCGACGATACCATTTGAAGTTGGATAAATTCAACTGTAAACGCGTCAAACGCGACAGTGCTAGAAGTCACTATAATCTAGTTATTTCCCCAATGACGCGTGACGCGCCCATGGGTTTTTACCTTTACGCTATTCCGCTGCATGGGTTTGCACCATCGACATGTAGAATGGACCGCTGATGGCAATGGTGGGGGTAGAAAGACGGATAAAGTGAGAGGCAGAAATAACATGATCGTTTTTTCTCTGTTTACTGATAACTACTGATTACTATTGGTCGCTGTTAATTCAACAACCAATCAGGCTTCAGTAAACAGAGAAAGAACGATCATGTTACTTCTACCTCTCACTTTACCCATCTTTCTACCCCCACCATTGCCATCAGCGGTCCATTCTA
>NW_017275632.1:6017-37635 GCF_001594065.2 Cyphomyrmex costatus
TAGAATGGACCGCTGATGGCAATGGTGGGGGTAGAAAGACGGATAAAGTGAGAGGCAGAAATAACATGATCGTTTTTTCTCTGTTTACTGATAACTACTGATTACTATTGGTCGCTGTTAATTCAACAACCAATCAGGCTTCAGTAAACAGAGAAAGAACGATCATGTTACTTCTACCTCTCACTTTACCCATCTTTCTACCCCCACCATTGCCATCAGCGGTCCATTCTATATGTCGATGGTTTGCACCCTGACTCCAGCCTTAAGGCGCGTCTACAATAGGGTCCGTAAGCTTAACATAAGCGTAAACGTAAAAGTTGGTTTATTTGAACTTTTACGCCTTTGACTCCGGTTTATAAAAGTTTCATGCAATAGTTTGCATAGAGAAACCATGAGCTACATAACTATATAAAATAAAATATTCGTATTATAATTCAAGAAACATAACAAATTATTGAAAATATTACAAAACATACTTACTATAAAATAAAACAATCGATGTGCCGGCGAGAGAGGCTCACGAAGACTTTTTTTTTGTCAGAGGCTCTTGAACTAATTCAAGTAGTCTTTCAAATTGTGAAACAGTCATTCAAGTAAATTTGAAAAATTGCTCATCATCATGGTTTTTAATAAATTAAAAAAAGAGTATGAAAATGACCATTATGTTTCCGCTGCAATAATAGTGGTCGAATCCAATATTTTCGTTTAGCATTCTTTTTCTTTTTTCTTTGTAATAACTGCATAACAATAGTAGCTAGTTGAATAGTTACAAAACTAATTATTTTAACTCGATAAATATCCATTATTATATAGTTCTGAAATTCCTATATGTATATTGTATAAAAACTTATGTAGTACAGAGGTTAGAATACTCAAATACGAGTTTACGATTTATTATGTTACGTTACGTTTAAGCGGGGAGCACAGACTTTTGCATAACGCATAAACCATATACATAAAGAATTTGATTGGTCCATTGAATCATGCATAAGAAAATGGACCAATGAAATTTCTTATGCACATGCTTTATGCGTTATGCAAAAGTCTGTGCTCCCCGCTTTATGGGCTGCTATTGTAGACAATGCGGATTTCTTATGTTTACGTTTATGTTAAGCTTACGAACACTATTGTAGACGCGCCTTTACGCAGTTACGCGATAAATATGCCACGTGGTATTTTATTCGCACGGTTTCATGTGAATTTACCTCATTGGACTCTAGTTTATAATCCATTTTCGTCTAAATTCCTAGCGCCACTGTGGCGCATATGCGTTGACTAGCGGAACTAAAATATTGAATCGAGTCGAGTCTTTCGTGTGGTGCTGATAGTGCTCCGGTAAACTTCTGCTAAAAGAAATGCGCGCATATTCGTACGATATATTGATAGAGATGTTCGTATAGTACTATTCAAAAAGATTGATTGAGAACAAACTTTATCTTTTGAAGTAATTCACGTGAGAAATTGATCAGTACTTTGTTCGCCATGGATAGAAGAAAAATGTCGTAAGTAGAAAATATGTCGCGACATTGAAGACGCCCAATACTACAACTATGCCCTGTCATCTACCGTTTTGCACACCTTATCGGTTTTAACTCCCTGATGAACTATTCGACTAGTTGATCATCGATGCACTGATTCTTTTGAAGACAGATTAACTGATAATCGTGACATTACAGTAATCCTCACACAACGATTTTTTTTTATCTTTTCACCGGTTGATATTCACCTGTCTATTTCAGCAAAATGTACAGATTTCATAGATATGAAGAAATAATAACATATTTTTTTACTTACACGTACTGAAATTTATACTAATTCACACATCGCGACTGTATGAACATAAGTATAAAAATATTTCGTAATATTTAATCAGTCATTTGATAGGTTACCGTAATTTTTGCGATATTTTTTAGTCTCAACCGTATCATATAATTATACATTTTTTTCTTTTTTTAAAATAATTTTCCTTCTGCATTTGAATTTTTATTGTTATTTGTATTCAAAAATTCTTTGTAATTTAAATGTAAAGATATAAATTAATGTTGAATAGTATCATAAAGTTATTTAAAATATTTTATAAATCTCCAATAAGCAATTTTTTTGTAGTAGTACACTGACGATTTTTCGATATCTTTGAACAAAATATTGCAGTAAACAGTAACAAATGCATTCACAACTACATCTGTTTTTATCAAATCAAACAAAATTGTTAGAGGCAAATGCCTATGCTTAATCATTTTTAAACAAATTATATCATTTAAACAGCTACTAAATTACAAGATTTTGCACGTTTTTAGATTTAATTATGTGTTATTTTATTCCACTGACAGATTCTGTTGTATGTATGCTACTTTCATTTAAATTTATAATAGATATTAAAATTTTGTAAAATTATATCTATTTTCGACAAATTTACATATCTGAATGTTGTATTCGGGATTCAAAATTCTATTTTCTGTTATATTAATGATAACGACTTACTTTTTTATCAAATTGATTAGCTATTAGATTAATTTCGTCAATCATATTATTAAGATTTCTTGATTTACATCTATTTATTTTTTAGTACAGCAGGGGACTCCCTCTATCAAATTTTAGAAGTTCCGAAAACTGCTACTTCAGAAGAAATTAAAAAAACTTATAGAAAATTGGCTCTGAAATATCATCCTGACAAAAATCCTAACAATCCAGAAGCAGCTGAAAAGGTTACTTTATAACTTTTGAAATTATTTATTTATAGAAATATAGAGAAAATACCTCTATTATGAGTTATGGAATTATTTTGAATAATTGTTGAAAGTCTATAGGCAGAATTGATAAAAGTATTAGAGGTCATTTTGAAAGAAATACAATTTAAGATATAAGTGAGCAAATCGCAAAGTCAAAAAATTGTGCATAATATGAGATATCCTATGAAATCAATAAAAAGTGCAAAGTATTAAAGAACTTTATTTAATATTTTTAAAATACAAACAAGCACAATCAGTATACATACAGAAGTGTGTGAAGCTGGTGTATTATTTGGTGGAAACTCACAAAATATTGAGAGTTCTGAATGTATTTTCAATAATTCTATAGTTCTAGATAGATAGAACTAATAATTCTGCCCTCTAAAGTGGAAAAAAGCGAAAGTACAAACTGAGATGCCAGATTCACACAGCGTCTCACTTTGTTCTAGGCAAGTTTTGACAACAGATTCTTGTAGGATTTTAAAAAACAAATAGTTCTACATAAGTTTCAGCAAGAGTTCTAGCGATAAACAGTGTTATTTTCAATTTTTAATAATATTTTATCAAAAAAATTCAATTTTCAGTAATAAAGGTGAGACGCTGTCTAATTCTCGACTGTTCTAACTCCTTTCAAAGAGTTCTGACGATAAAAATTATTTATTAATTTTTCCACTTTAGAGGGCAGAACTATTAGTTTTATCTATCTAGAACTATAGAACTATTGAAAATACATTCACAGAACTCAATATTTTATGAGTTTCCACCAAATGATACGCCAGCTTCACACACACCATACAGAATTAATATGCGATGCATTGTACCGAGAACTCGTCTTCATTTGGAACCAAGCATTGCAGAAACAGGCACTTGATGTTCATTCCAATTTTTCTTTTTATTACTATATACAATTACATTCATATTTCAGCAACGGTTGTCACTCAAGTATAGGTGCATAGATTACTTCATTAGAAGTACCCTGAATATCTCATATTATGTGTTCCAGGCCTTACAGCATTACAAAGCTAACTTCTATAATTAAGGAATTCAGCATATCCCGTATTCTATTAATACGATCTTACCCTATCACTACATGAGGAATTTATTGTCAAATATTTACTTATTAAATAATAAACAAGGTTTAATGATTTATCTCAATGAAACTTGAAGATATCCAACATTCTGAAATCTTTTTTTTACAATGACTACAGGCATGATCTAACAATGAATTTTTTTTACTAAATATAGTTTTCAACCTAAAAGTAATAAAAATTCATAGTGGAATCAATAGATAGAATTTATTAATTTAGTAGAAACGCCGCTATCTCACATATTAGACACTTTCTATCTCTTAATAGGGGGCTTTCCTTTTATATACAATTAAAAAAATGGTTTATAATTTTTGTAACTTGAAAGCATGTAACTCTTATAACTTCTCGAAAAGAAGTTTTTTTATGAACTTAATTTATGTGAATGATTTTCTTAATGTTTTTGTCATTAAGAATTTTGAAATTTATTTTACGATTTCAGCATAAATATGATCTCTTTTAATTGAATATTTACAGTTTAAAGAAATAAATAGGGCACATGCTATACTGACAGATCTAACAAAACGTAATATATATGATAACTATGGATCTCTTGGTCTATACGTCGCAGAGCAGTTTGGGGAAGAGAATGTTAATGCTTACTTTGTTGTCACATCTGGATGGTGCAAGGTAAGAGTATGAATTGTTTGACCAATATTTCATTTTAGTTTATAAAATAATTATTGTATTTATATATTATATTTATAGAAATAATTACATATTATGTTTAATTATTAATTATTTACAATATATACACTATATATATACAAATATGATTTAAATGATTTATATAAATTTTTAAATAGGTTATTTAGAAACAAAGTATATAGCATAGAAAATAACTTAAAAAGTTGATAAGATATAATGTATACGATGATATTATTGTAAATATATTTTTATACATTGTGTCAATTTTTTTATTGCAGGCATTGTTTATAATTTGTGGAATAATTACTGGTTGTTATTGTTGTTGCTGTTGTTGCTGCTGTTGCTATTTCTGTTGCGGTAAATGTAAACCAGCTGCTCCCGAGGATAGTGGTGCATACCATAATTTACAGGTAAAAACATTCATACAGTTTTTATTATTATATCTTGATAGGTTTTTTTACAAATATTAAAACTGCGCTACAAGAAAATTAAATATATATATATATAATGATAAATAGTATGGATAAACAGTATGGAAGAAAAAAGTTTACATTAAGAAATATAGAAAAAGTACATAAGAAGGTTTCTGTTCATAAATTATCATACCAAGCTGACTAAAAAATTTACTGTATCTTTTCTTATTTTTATTGATTTTCTATAAATTCATCTTCAGCATTTAATATTCTAACTGTAATCTTGGATTTCATTATTAAAAAATGTGTATTTTATCATTAAAAATATAGTAAATTTGCATGAATACTGTTTTCTATGGTTCAATCTCTCTCTATAAATGAGACACATTTTAAGATAATTTATAATTATATGCAAATTGTAAACATTACATATTGTATCTCTATCTTTTTATTGTCATTTTTTTATATGCAACTTAGTACCATTTCCTCTTACACATTATTTTTTTGACAATTCCTTTATTTTGTTGAAAAATAGTATACGAGGAATTAAACAAATATATATTATAACATATTATTATACCTACTTGAACTTAATTAAAAATCTGTATCTTTGTATGACGCACATGTAATAATAGAAGCTGAACTTTTATGCAATCAATTATTAAATACGTTATTCAAATATAATCTATATTGTACGAAGAAATAAATATTATTTTTAATTTATATGAAGAGGATAAAAATCTTTAGTTCTTACTGCATATTTAGTATAAATAAATCATATTAATTTGTGATTCACTTATCATCGCTATAACTTTTTAAACTTTCTGTTTAATGTTAATGAATGGATAATGTTTCAAAAATATTTGTAAATATTCTTTCTCTGTGTCATCTCTCCATGAATTCAATGATGTTTTCGATGTTCCTTCTTTAGATACATATCTTTAGATAAATTCAAAAAAATGTCATTTCTTTTCGATATTGAAAATGTTAATATCTTAAGAATGATTTTAAAGATTTGAATATAATTATTAAAGAAATAAACGTGGATATCCTTATTTTCTTCCTGCTTCAAAATTTTATTGACAGTAAAATTGCTAACATATCATTGAAATCACACATATCGTAATATCTGTAATCTTATCTTTAGTCGACAGAAGATATTATCTGTTTAGTAAGTTATTCTAAATTAAACCCATCCAAGTGTTTCTTTGCAAAATATTCTTCTATCTTGCTAAGCCAAATGGAGAAGAAATGAAACAACAAACATTAATACTATCCATAAATTATTATATGTACATGGAAGCGTTATGTCATACCAAAATTGTAAGATTGGTTAGTTGTATCATTAGAAAGACGATGACGTGAACAATCGCAAATAAAAATAATAAAGAGAGTCTTTCGCTCAATAAACTTAGACAAGCTTATTATAAATCCTATATTATATAACAATGGACATTTATAAATTCAGTAATAACAATTAAATGTTATTAATATTAATTCAACTAAATGCAATACGCAAAACATAAACTGTGTAGTTGAATTTAAAAAAACATTGAAACATAACAAATCTAAACTCTATTTATGAGTATATGTATGAATAAATTTCTGGCACACACATAGTTGGAAAGCATGTCAACGAGGAATGAATATCTTAGTAGATATTTTATTGCAAAAACAAACGATTTAAGGAATTCATGCAGCTTACAAATGATCGACGTACGCATAAAAGTTTGTATTTATTTAAAAGCTTGCAAATATATATTTTTGGAGGCACTATAGACGCTTTGTATCAGTTTGGCACAGCTCTTGAAATTTTAATTATAAAAATTTAATACAATATTTCATATGCGTCGTGCACGCACGCACGCATGCACGCACGCGCGCATACGCACACACACAAAGGAATGTCTGAATTAATGGTACTATCAAAAAAATTCTTTTTGGAAAAATGTAGAATAAAATTTTGTCGTAGAATACTTTGTTTCACAACTTGAAGTATAAAAAACTAACAATGACGTATTTTTGCTTTTGTAATCTTTATAAGTGATTTTGTAACTATAAGTAGATTTATATACCAGTAAGTTGTTTCATTCACAGTTGTAATATTTTAATGTGTAAAGTTATGACATTCTATTGTAAAGATGAAAATGATCTTGTATTATTTATAACTTCTTTTGTAATATTTGTTTTATTCAATATTTTTAGTTCATAAAAGGTTTAAGTGAAGGGTAGTTAGAGAGATATATCGAATAATTTTAAATATAAAATGTAAACAAAGTAATCAGTTAAATACAAAAAATATTAGAATATAATTATACCAAATCACTCGTGTACATATCATATGTTTGGCTTGGATTGAGCCTTCGTCAGATGAATGATCAAATGCATCGCAAGAAACGGGGGGTCAAACTATAATGTCTTCGTGTATAGTGATATTATACAAGAAACTATCCGTGAAGACAAATTCGCTGACAGAAGATTGATAAATCAAATGTTGGTCGAATCGATACTCCAGATAGTACTAATGATGTATTTATCGTCAATTTATATTTATTACACGAGTGATTTGGTATAATTATATTCTAATATTTTTTTAACTGATTTCTTTGTTTACATTTTATATTTAAAATTGTTCAATATTTCTCTAACTGCCCTTCACTTAATCCTTTTATTGTCTTGACATCGAGAGCTTTATTTACTAGTTTTTATTTTTTATATTTTTAGTAATTTTTACTCTAAAAAAATTTTTTTTGAACAATCATCCCAGTTTCCATTAGTAATTTGATGATACCTTTTATATGATTGTGTATGTGTATATATGTGTGTGTGTGTGTGTGTGTGTGTGTGTGTGTGTGTGTGTATTTGGAGCACGCCCAGCTTTGTGTACATTTTGATAATTGTTTCTATATATTGATATGAACATAACTGAAATAAACTATCGTTCCAATACATGTAGATAACATCAAATGAATTTTTTATTTTTAAATTTAAAACAATTTCGCATACTAGAATACATAAGTCTAATTTTAGTACTATTGTAGCTAGTTTATTAGATTCCTCTTATTTTCTAATAAAATTATATATATATATATATATTTGATTTTACAGAAAGTCTTACATAGTTTAGCGGTTTTGTTTATGTTATTATTGTATTATAGCGGAACCTGAATCCAGAGGCTGTTGTGACAAATCAACCGCGAGGATTTGGCAAGGTAAGTTTTTATAATACTCGATATTTGAATTGCCTTCATTTTTGCAATAGTAAATTGCTTTCTATATTTTTGTTATTGTTCGATTATGTCGGAACGATTTCTCACAGATTTTGCGCAATAATAGTTTACTTCATCATATTTTGTTATAATATTTGCGTGCACTGCTATTTTTCTTTAGTAAACAATGTAAAATATGAATTATTGTAGTGCCTTATTCCGCACAAATGCATGATGTATTTGTAGTTAATGGCAACTTCTTAGGTGAGTTCATTGTTATTAAACTTTAAAACATATATCAAGATGTTCCAGACTTAACGCACCTGTTAATGACAAATTCGTGAAGTTATTTTGAAATAAAAATTGAATACCATAATGTCCAGGCTAAATATTCTTATAACATAATAAATGTCAAGAATAAGAAATATCAGTAATTTTATTTTTGCCTACTATATTTATATCGATATTAATAAAAGGCAACTTTAGTTTTATTTTTGAATGTTTTACGTTATACCTTATCTGAACACACAAATTTTAAATGATAATAATTCAAAAATTATTATAGCTTCGACATTTTGATATTAGAATTTTAATCTCAAAATAACTTCAGAAATCTACCATTAGCTGGTGGCGCGTTAGGTTTGAAACACCCTGTATATTGACTTTGCTTGTGATTCATAATTCGTAACAGTTTTTTGTATTAAAATTATTAACATTTCAAACCATTATTTAATTTTTTAACAAATAAAGACATTTATCTCTTTTGTGAAAAGCTAAAGAACATTCTTTTAATGAAATATCAATATGTTATACTTATTTTTCTTTTAATAATGCATCTTTACTATTTGGAGATAATTAAATCTTATCATGTATTATTTATGAAAAAATGTGAGATATATTGCAAACATAAATTATTGAGAAATAGGAAGATAAAGGGAGAGGGAGAGAGAGAGAGAGAGAGAGAGAGAACACAAATGCTTTTAATTAATTTAAAAAAATGTTTACCACACACGTATTTTCCTTGTGTTTCATTTATACTGTGCATTTTTTAAATTCCAAAACCACAAGTTCTGCTAATTTGAACATCTTAAGTAAATTTACAATTTAATAATTTATCTTTATTTTTTATTGTAAAATCCAAAGTCTCTTTTTACAATTTCCCCATCTTTTCAATGGCATTTAAACAAGTTAACTTGGTATGACTATAAAAATAGAAACTATTGCATATATTTCAAATGATATTCATGAATTCAAATAATGTTCAAAAAGATTATAAAATATTATATACATATACATTTAAAAGTAAAATAAAGAACAATTTTACAGAATCGATTTAAAGAATTTTAGGTTAAATATTTAACGATTTCTTGATTGTCTTAAGTATAATCTTAAAGATCGTAAGATGTTACAAGCCAATTATGATAGTCTTAATTAGCTTCTCTTAAGACATTACCTAAGCTTGAAACGGTCTTAAAATACAAACCGATTATGACCAGCTTAGATATATAATATGTTGCTCTATTTGTATCTAATTGTGTTAAGTTGACTTAACTTTATTGTAATAATTAATTAGCACTAATCTGAAGTACATAATCCTTTATTTAATATTTTACAATTACAAAAAAGAAAATAGAAATAATTACTGCTCCAAGAAATTAGGGAATCACTTTTTCTCGGTCATTGCCCATTTTTTAATTATAATTACTCAGGGAATAATTAACATTAAAGGGCGACTGTTACCAACGCCGATTAATCGACGATTAACTCAATCAGCAGTGTAACCAACAACAAGTCTGTATATCGTTCTTCCTTATTTCATCTTCGTGACATTAGACACATTTCATTAAATTTAATCATAGTATCTAATTTTTTTAGTTTTAACATGGATGAAGTTATTAATTTTTCACTGTTTGATGAATACGAAGATTATAATCTTATAGTTGGAAATCTACAACGAATTACTATTATAGGCAGACGATATTTATTAAATAAAAGTAATAAGGCTCTATAAGAATAAAATAAATATAATGAATGAATGGCAAAGAGCCAATATAATTTAATAATAATGTTTAATATACTAAAGAAATGTACAACAGACGTTTCGACACCGATCGGGTCATTCTTAATGTTAATATAAAAAATTAATAATAATAAAATGTACAGATAATGTATTTTGCAATAATTTATCATATTAAAGTTCTTATCATATTAAAATTGATATACTTCTTAATCGTCAAAGGTATAAAAATTAATAATCTTAAATCTCATTGTAGTAAATTAAGCGATATATATTTATTACTTTTATCACAGTTAAGTAGGAACGTACAGTAGAGATACAAATATATCATAAAGAGATATGGTTGAGAACGATACACAGTCTTGCTGTTGGCTACACTTCTGATTGAGTTAATCGTTGATTAAGTTAATCGGCGTTGGTAACAGAGTCGCCCTAAAAAATGTATAATAAAGTAAAATATTTGTGAAGGGTGAAATTTCTATTATAAAATACTTCTGAATTTTTACTGAACTAAATACTCGAAGACATGATTAGTTTTGAATAAGAAAGTGTTTAAGATATTCATAATCTTGAAGTTTGCGATTTTCCATCACATGAAAAGTTAACGAGCATGATCATAAAATATGCAATTTCATCTTTTAAATAAAAAAAATTACCCTATGACAATATTATATTACTTATCTGCATTTGTGTAACCCGATGTGCATCGCCATCGATAATAACAAACTTATTAGAAGAAGCATTACATCAAATTTAGAAATAAATTTCTTAATCTGAAAAGTACATAAACATAAAATTAAAATTGCACGAGATAATAGGCGAAAAAAAGTGGCAATACATTTTACTGAAAAAAGTATTTCACATATATGGAGGGGAGGGCACACACACACGTTGTGTAAACAAACAATCCCCGTAATGCTGTAATGGCATACCAGATTACGCAAATGCAGATGATATCGTTTTACCGTGGTGGAAGAAGATAAGACAACTTGAGGTGTAGAGCTAAAATGCGCAGTAGGACCATAATTCGGACCAAAATTTAATTGCTTAACTAATTTCTGTAAATTGCCGTTATGCGCATTGTTTCACTTGTCTCCTTCCACCATGTGTTCTACAATTATCATAAAATAGGAACTATTTAAATTGCAATTCGTCAAATATAATATTATCAAGGGCAATTTTTTTTTATTTGAAAGAGTACATTGTATAGTTTAAAATAGTTTCAATAAATATGCTCATCAATTTTTTGTTATGCTGTGGAAAACCGAAAATTTTTTAATATTATATATAGATATCCGACGCTATCCTTATTCAAAGCTGATCACGCCTTCGATAATTTAGTCGAGTAAAAATTGATCAAGAATATCTTATAATAGATTCTTTAATTAAGGATCTAAATTTTTAATTTGAAAACCCTTTTTTACATTAATTATTCACTGATTAATTAGTTTAAAAATGAACAAAAATTAATCAAAAGAGAGTTATCTCTTAATTTTTTTAAGCAATGTATTTATTTGCGGTAATTTATCGCAATATTAAAAAATAAAAATTAAATTCTTATAACGTGCAAGAAATATAAAATATATTTCAAATAACTCTATTCTGTATAATTAAATGAGAGATATTATATTTTCCGATATACACTTTCATAGGAAGAAGAAAGCGATGATGATGCTGTGACAACTCAACCTCAGAGCAGTGCATCGCAAAATGCATCTAATATACAGCAACCAATATTTGCAATGCCTGCACCAGGATCAGCAGCACCAACGTCAACGGCTAACGAAAACACGAACCTAAACAGCGGCGGCGATCGTGTGATTTATACAACTGGTATTACGAGTTCTTGAAAATCCATATTATAAATTTTATCTTATTGCTATTGATCATCCACGTCTCTCGTTTAAAATTCATTCATTTTATTTTTTCTTGCCTACCTTTTTTTATTAATTAATATACTTTATTACTTCTTTATATCAATAGCAATTTTAAAGTACATAGAAAAAGACGTTAACAAAGATGGTAAAATAATTTTTTAATTGTGCTAATGTTTCTTATATGTTTAGTGATGATTATTTAAAATTTAAATTACAAGTATATATATATATATAATATAAACAAGGTCATTACTGAAAGACGTACATAAAATTTATCGATGATTATACTCCTTTATGTTCCAACAAAACAATGTAAAACTTTACCAATATCCTGTTTTAGTTTTTTTTTCATATAGATTATTCACCAATTCGCCGCAAATAAAAATTATAAAATTGTATTGGAAAAGTGATGCATGCTTCTTTGAATGCAGATTTTTATTCTTAACAATAGAAAGGTATTTCAACAGAATGAGAAAACGTGAACATCTTATGTTCCTCTGAAAAATGATATTAGATATTTTTTTAAAGAGTTTGTATTTATCGCGATTCTTAATATAATTAGTGTAGCAAACAAATTAGTTACTCGAATATATACTGTAGCTAGTTGTTTTATCATGAACGCGCGCGAGCGCACACCACGCACACACATACACGTGCGCGCCATATATCACATGATTTTATACACTGGTATACACTCTAAAGTATACGTATAATATAAATATACGTATCGAAGAAATAAGAATACGCGCTCATGATGTATATTTTTACATCATAGATACGCTTAGTGATAGCGCAAGATACAGTTTCCTAATTCTTAATGTACAAAATTTATACATAAACAAAAAGAAATAATATATACATTTCTGTTACAAAAGATTCTAAATTGGCCAAAAATCAGTAAAAAATTGTCTCTAGTCTTTCAAAATCATCAAAGATGTTCTTTACTAACAGACTTATTTAATTTTTTTCCTAAAAAATATTCCAGTTTGCTAATTTTTTTATATCGTTCATCTTTATAATTAAGTTTTAAATCTTGTTTGAAGTAAACTCTGTTTAAAATTAATAAAAGAATATAATTTTATTTGAAGTCTAGAAACTTTTACCTTTCTTGTTTGTAATTCAAAAATTGTATGATACTTTGATCTTTTCACCAAAAAAAGACCGATTTAAATTAATCCAAAGAATTTAACATTCAAAAATATCAATGATTTTAAGACATCCTATGTACACGCACGCACGCGCACACACACACACACACACACACACACACACACACACACACACACGCAAATATATAAGTATTTATGTACATCTATAGAAATGAGTAGAATCACTGAACGATTAATTGATTGATGTATATATAGATAATATAGTTTTTATGCTATTGTTATATCAACCTTGTTGCACTTTTGCACATTTAAATATTTCAAGAGTATTACAATATTCAAACTCTTTAATTTATATAATTTTCCACATCAACGATCATAGTATTTATTTTAAGAAATACTAAAATTATTTTAATTTACGATTTGTATAAATGTTTAAATAATTGTTTATATAAATCATTATTTTTGTCATGGATAAATATACACTACATGATTGTACTCTTCGTTATAATTTTTTTATCGTTATTTTCATTCCATCCTACATTTGCATTTTTGCTATCAATGAAATTTTTACTTATTTTCTCTTTATCCTAAACTTTTTATTTTATTTATTATTAGTATTTATTCCTGTTCCTAATATTTTTTTCATTGTGTACAGCGATTTTCATATTAACTCGAAAATCACGTTTTCTTATTATAGTTTTGTATCACTTTCAAAATAAGGAAGCGATATATGTATGTACACACGCACACAAATATTCGAGTCAAATATACCAATTATTATTACTTTTAGCGGAGAGAAACCTGAGAGTGGACATCTCGGCCTTTTTCGTATACAGCAAACTTCTACTACTAGGGGACTACTACAATGTTTACGGTTTTATGATTCTTTTCCATATTATTACGTGAGTTATACACAGACGAATAATCAAAGTTGATTGATCATCCTTGTCTAACCCACGTAATAGAAAAGAACCATAAAAACGCGAATATTTCCCTACAAGGTTTAATACACAAAAAAAGCCGGGATGTCTACTCTCGCAGGTTTCTTTCTATTTTTAATAACAAATAGCAATAAATTGCATCAAAATTTATATAAAGATGACATTTATTGGGTACACAAGTAAGTTTTAAAGCGTTTTTTATGTAATGCATAATTTAAACTTAGAATTCAAATATTTTTGCGTTCTTTTGATATGTGGTGGCGCTTAATGTGTATCTACTATTAAAAAAAACAATTAACTTCACACAATTGGAAAATGATGAGCCACAAGCAATTTATTCGACACTGCGTTCGATATTCATCAAAGAATTTCATCAAGGAAAAAGCTGTGCTAAAGCATATGAATCAATTTGTTCTGTTCTTGGAGACTATGTTGTATCCAAAAGTACGTGTGAATTTTGGTGTAGGCGATTTAAACAGGATGATTTGGTAGCGATAGAGAAAGTAGTTCTCTATTCTGCTCCTCAGAAGGTTACAGAGACAATCAATTGCAAACATTACTCGATCAAAACACATGCAAAAAGAACTTGCACAGCAACTTAGAGTAACTCAACAAGATATTTCAATTTATTTACGGCAGATGGGAAAGATTCTGAAGGAAGGAAAGTGGGTCCCGCATGGATTAAGTGTAAAAAACCAAAATAATCGTCTTGAGAAGTGTTTGAATCTGTACAATAACAACATAGAAAATTTTTCTTGTGGAAAATCGTGACTGGTGATGAAAAGTGTATTTTTTACAATAATCCTAAAAAGAGAAAACATTATTTTGATCCAGGACAACCCACTACATCAATGCCAAAACGCAACATCCGTAGCAGCAAAGTTATGCTGTGCATCTTGTGAGATATGAAGGGTGTGCTATGTTTTGAGCTGCTCCACCCGAATGAAACGGTTAACAGTAATCGCTACAGTCAACAATTGATCCGTTTAAATCAAGAAATCGAACGAAATCGTCCATTTACTGGCAAAGGAAAACGTCCCGTGAAATTGCTTCATAACAATGTTAGGCCTCATGTTGGTAAACCTGTAAAGGAAACGTTGCTAGCGCTTTATTGGGAAATTCTACCGCACCCGACGTATAGCCCAGACATAGTTTCTTCAGATTATCATTTATTCCTGTCAATGCAAAATGCCTTGTCCGGTGTATACTTTCGAGCATTTGAAGAAGTGCGAAAATGGGTGAATAATTTTATTGTAAAGACGAAACCTTTTTCGCTTCTGAAATTCGCAAGCTGCCCGAAAGATGGCTAAAGGTCATAAATAATGACGGGGATTATTTTGATAATTAAATGTGTTTTTGTTTTTAAATAAATAAATATTAAATTTCGTTAAAAAAAACGCTATAAAACTTATTTGTACACCTAATAATATACATCTGATCGCTTTAGTCACCATAAAGAACGCAAATTTGTCTGATACTAAATATATCGACACGCATACCAAATTTTCCTTGTATGTAATATAAATATGACTCATATATGTATATTCTCGTATCTCATATGAATTTATTTATTTTTATTTGTTTTCATAAATTTTAAAAACGCACCAAAAAAGATACAATAAATACTTATCCAATTATAATCTTATGTTAATATATTTTTCTATTTGTTTATGTTCCCCTTGGATAATCAAGTTTTTATTTCAAAAAATTAGACATTTGTACTTTGCCAAAAAACATATAGAATGTATATATTTTTATTTTAAGTAATTTGATTTTATGTATCTCTGTTGTGCGTGAGTGCGTGCGTGCGTGCGTGCGTGTACTATGAGTATTACACATATTCAGGAAATGCGGAGTTATTTTTTTAAGGTAACTATAGTTACTGTTACTTTATTTCCAAATCAAAAAAGTTAATTAGTTATCTTTACTAGTTGGATTCTAAGTAACTTTATTACCGTTACTTAAAAAATAACAATCTGTTACTTTTTCATTACTCTTTTCATACTGAAATAATATATGTATTAAATAAGATCAATCTAAAAAATGTTGAAATATCTTTTACTTAAATATTAATAAAAGCAACAAAACAAAAATGATACTAAACTGATACATGAAAACACAACTAAAAAGAGAAATACTTTTTCGGTTTAAACTACAGCTTTGTACATATAATCGTATTTCAGACTGAATTTACATATGCAATGTATATACACATTTAGTTTTACAAACTATACGCCGATTAAATTTTCAATCTCGAAATTGGACTAAAATGATATTTTTTACAATAAATTTTGTAATACATGGCATGATTACTTTCGTCATTAAGGTGGATATTCATATAATCGATTCTTATATTTAAGACCATCTTAAGTACAATTTTAGGCTCTGGATACAATGCGAGGGAATAGCGATAACGATAGGAATAACACGGTTTCAACCAATCAGGAATCGGATACACATCTCAATATCCGAAAAATCAAAATTTTGGATTCGGCAATAACTACGCAAATTTATTTCTACTTTTTCAATTTCTTGGGAACACATAATACACATTTTATCTGATTAAAATCATATTATTCCTATCATTATCGCTATTCCCTCGCATTGTGTCTGGGACTTTAAATTGTCATTCTAACCCAAACAAAGTTATATTAACATTTTAAGATGTATGGTCTTAAAATAAAAACGGGTTATGAATATCGGCCTGAATATTGGTATTTATATATTTATAAAGTTCGTTTTTATGTTAATACAGCTCTCAGTGATTGGTTTATGGCATTCTCATTAAGACGTCATCAATCAATCATAAAGCCATATTAACGTCTTAAAACAATCTTGAAAAATAAAAACGAAATTATTTAAATACCCTCCAAAGATTGAAGACTGAATATATAAAAAATAATTATGTCATAAATTCAAAATACAATAATATGATATGCAAGGCTTATAAAGAAATTCGGTCTAAATTGAACAGTAATAAGATGTTTTTATAAAATAAATTTCGAGTTTACAATGTTAGTACAGCATAAAAATAAAAATATATAAAGAATGTAATATAAAAAAATAATATGATATCGAACGTTTCGGAACTCACGGGTCCCTCTTCAGCGATTCTTGAAGATGTTACAAAGTCATAGAAATGATAATCTTACGGTCTAAGCGACATGGTGTGGTACAAATTATTTCGAATAAATTGATTCTCCTATTTTTTGTGAGTGTGGAAATTGTGTAATAAAATGTGTGAAAACAGGAGCATCTTTACGTATTCGCCTGATTCTATTAGGCGCAAGTGTTACAATCGGTCATCCAATCGTTTAACGAGCAATTTTCCGTTTCTCTGATTAAACACACACTCATCTAATTATTTAACAAAACCGTCAACTTTTAAGTTCAATATTTTGCTGCGTTAGAATTTTTGTATACTTGAAAAGGGCTTAAATATAAGGCCAAAATATATAGCGTAATGTATTATATTTTTGTAGCATGAAATGTATTAATTTTTTTCTATTTTTTTATATTTAAATTTAATACACACACACTTATATTGACTTAATTACGGAGGTTCTTTTATTGTTTTTAGACTCTTTATAAGCCTTATATATCATATTATTGTATTTTGAATATTAAGAATCCTGTAACTTTTTATCTATTTATAAATTTAAAATATGGAAAGTAACAATAAAAGTAATTATAAGATTCGCTACCAAAAAAATATAACTGCATTACCGTTGTAATTACAGAAAGAGAAAGGACCTCGCAGCATTTTTATGGGAAAATGTTTTTCTGCAGATGTGACTCATTTTTGGATATGTGTAGTTCTAATTTTTCTGAATAAATGTCTCAATGCGCATAACCTGATCCTATGAGCCATTTCCGCGCTACAAGCCTTAAAAGATTCAGATTTAACATGTTCAAGTACAGTAGTATCCAAATATACAAGCTTCAGCCGAATAATATGTAAAAGCGGGCGCGACGTGATTCCTTATGAAAAAAACAAACAAAATATATAGAATAAAATTTTTCGATTTTCTGCTCAGTTTTCGAGAAAATCGAGTTTGAAAATCCACTGGGTACGTATGCTGTTACGGCTAAGCTATTGTGGGATCCTCAAATCTACTGTGAGATACACACACACCAGAGAGGGTTTGGAATCATTAAATATTAAGGAAGTAAAGAATAGTCCTTACTTCTATTGACACACTCGCACGGTACATTCCGAATCTGGACCTTTCAAGGTTTGTAGCATGGAAACGTCTCATAGGATCAGGTTGTACCCATTGAGACATTTGTTCAGAATAAAGAGAACTAAACATATCTAAAAATAAGCCAAATCTGTAGAAAGAATTTAGAAACATTTTTCCTATAAGAATGCTACGGGATCTTTTAACAAAATTACCAGTTAGTTACCAAAAAAAAGTAAAATTACTTGTAACGGTAACTGCAATATAAGTAACAAATTATTTTCATTTCCTGCACATATTATATTCCAATTTAATTTAAACATTACCAATGAATACTTATGAATTTTTTCATAAAATCGTGTATAATACCATTACTAAGTAATAATAATAATAATGATGATGGTGATGAAAGAATATATATATATATATGTAGGTATATTGCACGTGCACACATATATATTTATGTATATATATATATATATATATATTATATATTTATAAAGTTATAATATTTTGTAGAATTTAATAGAAAATTCATCATTTTAACTAATTTAAAGAAATAGGATTATCAGTCATGATAAAATATTATATTTGCTATATAACTATTATACTTGTGAAAAATACAATATCATATTTAATTATTTACTAACCTAGGAGGTAATATAAGTTTGTTCTTTAAAAGTACATGCTGATAGTAAAATAAATAAGAAATGCTTTACGTTAATCTCTCTCTGTTTTATCACTAATAAAATATTTTAATGTAGCGGCTGCCACAAATCCATTCATAGGAGCCAATGCACCTGCAAGTGATACCGGACCAACCAGATGGTAGACTGAAAACGTAAAAAACTCGTAATAAATATTGAATTCATATTTATAGTACCGGATCTCTACAATAGCTCATTAACATACTTAGATAATAAGAGTTTAATCATCGTCTTAATAAAATAGATGGTGATCAGTTTAACGCTATAACTCTCTCTTGTCCGTTTCTTTTTGGTATATACCATATTGTAGCAAATTATTTTATAAACTGTTATTACGTTAGATTTAGATGATTTTGCGATATAGATATATATTATAATTATATATGTAATTTAATAGCGCGATCTTCCACTGTATAGAAAACTATACCATTTTACAATTTTCTTGTACACGAATGGAAGAATACGCTTTATACTTGAATTTTTCCAATTTGTAATGTATTTAATTTTCATTTTATAATAGAAAAATTTTCAAAAGATTAGCACATATACAAGCAAAAAATGAAATAAGATGAAGCCTTGATAAGAAATATGAATTCTTATTATCAAATATGAATCACACACAGCTGTAACATATTATATCTTTTTCTTCTCTCTGGAATATTTGCCTATATTTATCTTTATAGTTATCTTAATCCGATTACTCGTCTTTAAGTTTTTGATATATAATATTTAAATATATTGTTATAATTATCTATATACAGAATGTAGAAAACAAGGTTTGAATAATACAGAAACTCTTTTTATAATAAATTCCAAATTGGCTGCTCGTTAGAGGCCTAATTATGTTGTTTAACATTTAATACTTATCTAAAATGTAGTTAATGAGCTCCTGCTTTTTGACATTCAGATTAAAATAAAAAACCTTCTTTTTTAATGTAAATATAATATTGATCATATGTCGCCATATATTTATTATTAAATTTAAAAAAAAATGCGCAGTTGTGTAAAAGAAAATTGATTCAAGTTTATTTTTAAAAATACTATATGAACAATTGTGTGTGTGTATATATATATATATATATGTGTGTGTGTGTATGTGTGTGTGTGTGTGTGTATGTGTGTGTGTGTGTGTGTATGTGGGGGGGGAGTGTGCGCGCACTCATGTATATAAACAGGATGTCTGGAATTTAAATGTCAAAACTTCGGGAATGTGTAGAGAATCGATAAACTGAGAAAAAAAGTCTTTTAGAGATATACTCGTTTTCGCTTCGTTTTGGAGAAAATCGCAAAAAAAACATAGTTTTTGTTTTAATACTTTTTTTTATTATTTATTTATGTTGTATTTATTTATTTGCTTAATGTAGATATTATTTAAAATGTTAGTCTCTTGCAGGAATGCAAGCGTATCATCAGTACAGACAGCTCGTGTTGCAGCCAAACACTGGTGATATTTAGTGCACTGCAGCTTCGATTCGATTTCTCAATTGTTCTTTTGAATTAATTGACAACGAATAAACTTCCTCCCTACTGAAAAAAATCGCATTACAAAATTACATAATGAAATCATGTAATTAAAACAGGTAAATTACGTAACGGATTATTCTAAATCAGTACGTGATTTTTTTTAAATCATAATTTGAAAAGTCACACAATGATATGTTTTTTTTTTTATTCCTATTATTTAATTCTTTAAAATTCAATAACTTTAAAATTACATAACAGATGATATTATTTCTAATATCATATGATTTTTTAAATTACGTGATTTTAAAAAATAAGATAATAATTTGGAACAATCCATTATGTAATTTACTTGTTTTAATTATATGATTTCGTTATGTAACTTTGTGGTGTAATTTTTTTCAGTAGGGCTACTTTAAGACTCTGCACAAAGAAATCCAGTAATATCAGACCAGGTAATCGGGGTGGTCCTCCCCTCCCAAGACAATATTCCTTTGCATTCAAGAACGAAGCAACTGTAATGTTTTGTCATTTTTGCGATTTTCTCCAAAACGGAGTAAAAACGAGTATATTTCTACTTTTTTTTTCTAATTTATCGATTCTCTACACATTCCCGAAGTTTTGACATTTAAATTCCGGACACTCTGTATACACACATATACACATATGTATATAATCTTAAAGTCGTAATTCACATTTACAATATGTATATTAGTTAATAATATTAAGAAATAGCATTTGCGTATCAATAATCTTTATAAAATATATATAAAAACTTGTTACGACTGATATAATTATCTTTTGGAAATTAACAAGTCAATTCTAAAGTAGAATTATAAGGCTTGCCAACATGTTCTCGTAAGATTTGTAAGAACTTACAAGTACTTATAACTTTATGCAATATTTTTACAGATAGCTTCTTTCTAGCCGTAAGATATACGAGAAATCGGAGATATTTACGAATGATCGTATGCTTACGACGGTACATACGCATAGAATTATATACAATATCAGTCAAAAATTTTACAAGAACAAGTTGCAATGCTATTTAGAATTGACCGATTAATCTCGTACCGTGCATTTATAACTATCTAAGAATATTACTTAAAGACAAAATGTAATTTTGATCTTAAATTTAGTTTAAATTTAGGTATTAATATAATACTGCTCACGATAAAAAAAAATAGGAAACATTTTCAAAAGGCTTACAATTTTAAATCACTAAAACTCAAAAACATTTTTTAAAGCTTAAAAAAACATTTTAAAGCTTAAAACTTGTACTTTAATAAATTTAAAAAAAATTTTTATCTTTACAGTTTTATATCTTATTAAGGATTGACAAATTTGGCGAAAAACCATCGATTCAAAAAAATTGAAAAGACATTTTAAAACATGAAATGTGTATTTTAACATTAAGCTATTGATTGATTTTAATTTAATTCCGCAGAATTGAGAAGATAAAAAATTATTGGTTTTTCTCCAAGTTTTAATGTCGGTTGTTAGAAATGCGAGTTTAGCTTTAAGTCGCATAATTCGATCAAGAAAAAGTAGATAAAACTATACATTTTTTTTTTGTAAAAGTATGAATTTTTTAAGAAAGTGTTTTATCAAACTGCAGATTTTTAAATGTATATAATTTTAAGAAACATAACAACATAATCTTTGTTAACATACAGTACTAAAAAAAATGTTGTAAAAATAAATCTGTTAAATTACAAATTTCGATCTTTAAAATGCTCTTCTATTTTTTCATCTGCTATGATTTTTCATCGAGTTTGATGATGTAAAAATTATGCAATTTTGAGATTTTGAAAGTGTTCTCTATTTTTTATTAAACAATATATTACACACACACACACACACACACACACACACACACACACACACACACACACACACACACACATATATATGTGTATATACTTGCCAGTGATATGCATGTATATGTGGAACGGAGCTGTAAAATTATCGATAATATAATTTGACTTTTAATAATCCAATATCCATAGTTAAAAAAAAAAATAACTCTTGGAATGAATAGAAGATACAATTTAATATAAACAATATAATACACAAAATAAAAAATAAATAAACATTACGTTTGATTATGTAAAACAAAAAGTTACATTTTTAAGACATTCTATCTACATGTCAATTTATTTTATAGGATAAACTATACATAGAATTATATACACATATATAGAAATATATACTATATATAGAATTATATACACATTTTCAAATATATATATATATATATAAAATGTCCATTTAAATCACATTCAACATTTACTTATAATTTAAAATTGTTCAGCCAAATTTTTCCAAAATGAATTTTTTTGTTTTTAAGCTGGAACAGCCTTGCTTTTAAAGTTAAAATTTATGAGCTGTATTTGTATACATATACATATATATATGTATATATATTATATTGTGACTATTATATCCAATGGATACGAAAAGATTATACTAGAACGTGTCTTGGTGTGATATAATATATAATATTTTAGAAAATACAAAGCACGAAGTTTAGGCATAACTTTTTGTAAAATATAATCTCGTATAGGTGTTGGTTAATTTGAATTTTCACGCCACACATATGAGAATCATGCACGCATTGATTACATATAATGCTACATGTTTACGATAAACTTCGATAAAATTCCTTTAATTATAATAAATATTTATCTGCATGTGCGATCGTGTAAATAGTTTATATTGTCAAGCGCGTAAAAGTATTTCCAAAAATTTCAATGATGTAAAAAGATACAACACAGACACATACATATACAATCATGATAAACAGTAATTGTACAATTTGTTATTTAAAAATGTAAAATAAATCGACTAAATGTAATATTTTTTGTCTGAAACGAAAATTGCTTGACTTTTTTATGAGACATGCGGGTAGATATCTGACAAAGATTTTTTCAAAACCTACTTCAAAAATAAATGTTTTATTATATTGAAGTGTTATACAGTTGTTGAATTGAATGATGATGACGAAAGTAAGAAATAAAATAAATTCTTTTCTTGTAGTATATACATATAGATACATATATGTATATACATTGTAAGATCGAGATTACAAGCATCCGTTTTTATCGTATAAATTTTTCAAGCCTGTTGATTGGCTGCAGGATAGAAAGAGTCTCGGATTTCTCTATTCTATAGCCAATTAACAGGCTTGAAAAATTTGTCGTATGTACGATAAAAAACAGATGCATGTAATCTTGATGACCTAATACTATCTATCGATATATTAAATGGCATAGGTAATATATATCTATTGATACTAATAAACAAACATAGAATTTGATAGTTTATCTATTCTATGTTTCGTATGTATTCTATGTATTTTCAATGAATATAATTTATGTTGATCAAGAATTAAAACTATTTGTAACTATATATATTAATCCGAAAATGAACCGAAAACAAAGTAAATATGCAGATAATGAAATCGGCCGATGACGGTCAAGCAGGATTTTGGTTGCTAAATGTAATGTGTGAATTTTATTTACCACGTATGTAGTCGTCAATCGCGTGCTGAAATTTTTCCAGACTTACAACGCAACTCTAATCAACTACCGTAATAATATCACTTTTTAGTTAAATTGACACAAGCAATCTAACAAATTTTTGATGCTTAAAGCATCTTATTGGATCTTAATAATATATTGAAAGATATATTAAAATTTTAACGATGTAATGTTAAATTAATGATAATTTACCGTCATCGGCCGATTTCATTATCATATTTACTTTGTTTTCAACATCGACGGTCTTACACAAATCTTATAGTGAACCGAAAACAATTTGAAGCATATATCTTACTGTGTACACCTCTCGTGATGTATTTATACTATTGAACACGAATGACAAACATGCAAAAAAGTAAACTTATTTTCATCATTTTAGTGAAAAAGAATTCATATTTTGACACATAGCTGTGGTGAAGAATCAGAAGTCTTAATCATATTACTTTAATTCAAGCAATTTTTCGTGAAAATTTTTTATATTGTATCAATTTTTTATAATTTTTATGCAAATTTTAGAATTTTCGTCTAATTTTATTTTTTTAAAGAAAATTTCTTAGATTTAATATATACTTAGAGAAAAAAATCGTATCAATAACTATAAATTTGTAGTTTAATAGCGCCTCAACCTTATATTATGATATTATAAAATTATAATACGAACTGTAAATAAGTTATACGAACTAAAAAAATGTAATATTAATCATATAGTAATATTAACCGCAACTATAAATGATTAATATACATATTTATTATATTTTTTGTTAGTTCATTTAATTTTGTTCTCATTTAAACTTTATAATGCACGTCCACAGTTACAAATCTTTATATCAAGGTAAGAAATAACAATGAGTGTGCGTGGCCTTTATTCAGATGATGGGGATAACTATATGTCATATATGATTGGTTGGCCATATAGTAATATGGCGTTTTGTACTTTATTAAGTTCCCCCCCCTCTGCACTATTCTGCACTAAGTACATAATCTCTCTAACCTATCTTATGCCTGTTTCCACCAATGCAGATTAACTTTAATCTCGGTTTAACTTACTGTTAATCTTTTTCTAATTTTTAGAATTAGAAAAAGATGAAGAGCAAATTGAAGCGAGATTAAAGTTAATCTGCATTGGTGTCGATGATTTGGCGTTATGTTTTTATACAATAGGTGCATAACATAATATTAAACAAAATGCCCATGCGGTGTAATGCATTAGATTGCAAAAGCAACATGAATATTAATAAGAAAAAAGCAGACATATAAATTCAGGAGCAATAAAACTACTACTACTACTATTTTTTTATTGATTTTCTATTTCTACAAACATTCGCAGATATTATATTATAGTGCATATATACACAATATATTCATTACTCTTGTAATATAAATAAATATATATATATATATCTACATATAATATAGATAATATGTATGTATAATTATATATATACATACGTGTATGTATGTAATATATATGTATATTTATATGTATACATACGCGTGCACATATAAACATATGTATCATATTTATAGATATTATTTATTTTCATCACTTTTTGTTTCATCACTATTTCGAATAACGCGCTTCGGTAGATCACATCAATATATATGGCGCTCATTGTTTCCCCTTTACGTCTGCTTAATCAGGCCAGAGGGGGAATAACCTCCCTCCTATTATTTCTTACCTTCATGATAACAACACCTAGGAATTTCAAAATTACAGAATTTTAGTACAAAAATATGTAACTATAACACGTACTGTACTGTAGAGATACTCCTCTCATTTTATACTTTTGCCTTTGAAACACTTTGAAATTCGAACACTTCGAATCCAACATTGCGCTTTTTATTGTATACTGGTTTGTATAATGGTTTTCTTCTTATGAGAAACTGAACTTCAGGAACTGCGTCCTTCTAGTGACAAATAATGCCACGTACTACTCATGACTGAATAATTTAGTGAAAAGATTTTAAATGTATTTTTAAAGTTACCTCAACAATGGTTAGTTACTAAAATATAGTCTGCTTTATTAAAAAAAAAAAGCGTTTGCTGAATTATATAGAAAAATATAATTGTTTGTCTTATTTTGTAATTATAAAATCTAAAAATAAGTATTTATTATAATGTAGTTATCGAGGTGCTATTTCACTATCAAGTAATGGTAAAAAATATTGTTGCCGTAACTATATATTTTAACAGCTGTGTGTGTTGAGTATTAAATTAATAGACTGTTACTTTATAAAACTATAATTACAGATACTGTAATTATTATCAAAATGTTACCAAAAAAATAGTTGCTGCAACTATTATTTTTCTCTCAGTATAATATTTATACGCCAACAAATCTACATCAAATAATACATTACAATTTTTATTATAAAACTTTATTAGTTAAACTACATTCAATTTATAAAATGGTGTTCTTTAAATTTTTAATCAAATTTTTATTTATTGTCAGTAATATTGTATCTACATTTTTAATTTATTGATGACTGATTTATTTATCAGTAATATTAAGTATCTTCGTAACTGATCTTACAAATACGAATGTTCTCGTATATACCCATTCAATTATCTTTTCGACAATTATCATCAATGACGATCCTATAATCAAGTTCTGCATATACATATAGATATAATTGAGTTTATTACACAGCATGCTTATTGTATTTATAATAATGCGCGCATGTATTATGTTCGCATAATTGGATATGCGTGCGTGCGTGCGTGCGTGTGTAATACAATACATACCAAGATTTAATTATAACTGAAAATGTTGTACCTATAAAATGAAAGAAGCAAAGAATTATTGTAAAGTCAACATTGTACAAGAAATGTAAATAAATTGAACCAATAAACAAAATAATATATAATTTTCGATCGTGTTTAGTAAAACTTTAGAGATAAATTCATAATTAAATAAAAAAAATCGATAATTTATTCGATAAATCGGATGAGTCATTGAATCAAGTTTTATGTGTAATAGGATTTTGATGCAATGTAATATATGTATATATGTACGAATATGCAGGATACTTTCTTTTTTCTCTATTCTAAAAACTTTTGCGCCATCAACGTTGGATAAGTACTCTTTCTTTGCAGACTGTACTATATGGTTGAAACATATACGTATAGCTAAAGATTTTTTTTATAGAAATGTATTACTCTTCAGTTTTTTCTTTTTGTTTAATAAAAACAAAGTAAATATTTTTTTGTCGTTTTATCTCTTTCTGCAATGGAGTTAAATTGCCATGAAATCTTTTTTCTGTATGTATAGATATGTACGTATACGTGTGATCAAAGTACATGAATTATCAGAGTTGGGGATATAGTAACTATATATTATATATTATAGTTACTAAAAGTTTAAAATTAAATAAAAAGTTAAAAAGTTAAGAATTTTTAATTTAATTTAGTTAATTTAATTGTGAGTTATTTTTTGTTCACACATACACATACATTCAATACTTTTAATAATTAACTAAATTTATTTTATAAAACATTAATTTATCCAACCCTGTCTGTGAATTATGTAATAAAGTCACCTCCAAGTCATGTTTCTTTAGCTTGTCATATTTGTATATTTGGCTAAATGTTTTCAACGTTTTACATCTACTGCCAATTTCTGTATCGTACTTAGTTACAATCGTTAACAATTTCAATTCAGTAATCAATCTATGCACAATATGATTATAAATTATACAAGTATGATAATTTAAATTTATGCGCACACGTACTTTCGCTGAATAATACGTTCCTTCTTCTTCATGTTTATATCTTTTAAGTATTCAAGATCGTCGATAACGTTATTTAATGCTGACTGTATTTTATTTTGCTCGTATTTCCACATTTTACATACGACAATTTGTTTCTTTTCGTATCTCATGCTATTAGAGCACAAAACAATGTAAGCATGTATATATATAAAACCCGCTATGTCTACGTGTTACTAGAATTTGATCCGAATTCTCAGAGAAATGTATAGCCAATCAACTTGCCGTTTTTCCGTAAACACTACATGGTGATTGGCTATATGACATTCCTGGCTCCAAGGACTCAGACCGAGTTTTAGTCAATAAATTATTAACATGATTTCATTGGTAAAAATTAATGTAATTTTGAGAAAAATAGTGTGAAGAAGGCCAAAAACAACTATCATTTTTAGTTTTTAAGACAAATTATAACACCGTGGCAGCTACATTTTTTGCTTAATTTTATTAATGCTGCACATCTCAATATAAACTTTTAACTTTAAATTGCATTTCGATATGATTTTTTTTATTCCAAACTAGAACAATTTGAAAGTTTATAGATAATTCTTTTGAAAATCACTATCTTTTACATTATATACTATACCTACAATATTTTTTCAATACTCGCAGTGAATGACAAAACACATATAGTATATCATATATGCTATGTTTCGACAATAAACATTGAATTTCATAAAAATAGCAGATTATTTACTTTGTATACATATATATCTAAAAATGTAATACTTTGTTTGGCTGCGATACATGAAGATATAATAAAAGATTTAAGAATAGATACTTTATATCTGTGATATATTCGTTGCATCTTTTGTCAATTTCATTGATAGCAATTATATTTCTCTTGTATTGCTTGATTGTATCCTCGAGCATTTTTTTATTATTAATTTGTTGTTCTTTCAGATCTGTAGTAAATTCTAAATATGTCCAAAAAGGGAAAGAGAAAAGACAAAAGTTAATTTCTCTATCCTACAAAAACTTAATCATGGATGTACAGTCGAAACTTTAGTCGAAATTTAATGTCTGTATCATTAACTTTTGTTTTATTCATTCACACAATCAGCTCGCAATTATAAACTTTAATAAAGTTAAAATGAAAAAATAATTTGGACTCCCGTGATAAAATCAAAAATAAAAGTGAAAAGTACAAGAAAATCGGCATAGAAATTAGTGTACAAATTAGATATCAATGTAAACCTAATTAATCCTCTTTTGCACCGTTCCATCATTAATTTGTATTTACTACTTGATCACGTATACGTGCGCGCGTACATAGAATAATAATATACACTCAGTTGCAAAAGAAAAAGCGGTACACTATAAATTTGGGAAACATTTACCAAATAATCATAATTTATTGGTAAATAACTTTAAAATAATCATAACTAATTTCAAATAATCATAACTTGGTAAATAATGAAGATAAAAATATGTTTAAAAAAGCAAAATAAAGCTTGAAAGTCCACTTTAAGATTATTTGAATGGAAATTGTACTAGGCCATTATTTTCAAATTGGCGAATGACAAAGTAAGAACATGAAATTTGATAATTAAAGGTCCAATTTTGCGATGGTGCATATATGGTGTGAATCGGTGAATGTCGTCACTTAATGGGAAAACATGAACGTGAAAGTATAGAATTTTATCTTTAAAATGCTTTTTTTTAATCGACTTCGATACAATCATATTTCGCTGAGTTATTCCAAATTTAAGATACCGCTGGTATTAGCTCAAATTACTCGTAATTTTTTTCAGTATGAACTGCATGGAATTTGATTGGTCGAAACGACACCACATTGCGTGCGTGTGTGTGTACTATACACTAAGCTAATGACAGCGATATCTTAAATTTGGAATAACTCAGCGAGATACAATCGTATCGAAGTCGATAAAAAAAACATTTTAAAGATAAAATTTTATACTTTCACGTTTATGTTGTCCTATTAAGAAACGACACCCGATTCACACCATATGCACTATCGCAAAGTTGGTCCTTTGATTATCAATTTTGCATGTTCTTACTTTATCATTCGCCATTTTGAAAATAATGGCCTAGTACAATTCTCATTTAAATAATCTTAAAGTGGAATTTTTTTTTCTTTAAGTAAATTTTTCCCAAATTTATAGTGTACCGCTTGTTTTGGAACTGAGTGTATATGTATAAGGTCTGTTCTTTATTGCTGAACTTAATTTTGCTGAACTAGTTCATCTTTTTTCCTTTTCCCTTCTCCTGGAGAGAAAAGGAAGAAAGATGAACTAGTGCAAAAGTTCAGCAATAAAGAACAGACCTATATATTATATTAATTCAAAATGATATTGTCATTTGGTGATACTGCAATATATATCATGCGTTATAGAAGTTTGGAATAAGGCTTCAAGATTGATTCGAATTTAATGCTATCCAAATATCCGTTTATCCTATTGTAATTACGAATAAATATGATGCTTTAAATTCGGGTTATTTAGAAATTCGAATTTTCTAAGATCCGAATAGTAATAAAAGTCGAATCCGGATCTCGGATTCGGGTTCCAGATTCGTAGCAACTTATAGCGAATTCGACTGACCAATTTTATTTACCTTTACTTCTGTTTTACTGGTATCCGATTATAATGTTGAATAAGTTTTAGTAAATTGCACTACATTTTCTTATACAATTTTAAATATTCAAATTTCTGTTTTTTTTTTATATTTTAAGAAATCTCCGAAATAATCCAATTTTACAACTTTCTTTTTTATATCTTTGTATAAACTAATCTAATAATTTTAATAATATAAATTAATTTTTTTATAAAACAAATTTTATTTTTGTAACTGTATATATGTGAAGCAAAATTTTCAATTTTTATTATTTAAAAATTAACTTATATTAAAAGTCATTAAATACATCGACATTTTCTTTCTTTCTAGACATGGATCTAAATTCGAGTTCGAATTGTCTTCGAATTCCGATCCGAATCTGAATTTATAGACCGCAGAATTCCGATACACAGATTCGAATAATATGAATTTGAGTTCTCGGATTGGAACCGATTTCGGATATCCGAATACTTATTGTTAGAAGCCTAAGTTTGAGGTTTAAAGAAATCTAAGGTTGTACGTTCAGTTTGGACGCCTTTAGTGCTTTCAGCGTTTTTATCCGTTTTATTTATATCTAATGGATGATAAAAACAAAATGATTATAAGCAATATATTCTTAATTTCCTAATAGGAAATTTAAATAGGTATTACTCGATTCAAATGAGTCTAAAATGAAGAAACGGAAAAATTTCGACTGTTACTATAGAGTTCAAAAGTATTTTACTAGCAATATTTTCAATAGATTTTCTTTGACAGTGCCAAAGTTTTCTATAATACAGTTCTTTACTTCTTTCTTGTTTCGGTGTAAGATATATTCTGTATAAAATATATTCCAAAAAATAACGAATATGATGTAGAAATAGAGTCGATGTCATTGAAATGTAATATTTACATGGAGTATTTGTGTAAAGATTGCCAATACATTTTTCAAAAATCTATAAAGAATAAAAGTAAAAATAATTAGAAAAATATAAACTTAAAACAAAGAAGATATACTCCTCTTCTTTTGTAATAAATTTTAACTTCAACTTTTAATTCATAGCTATTAAAATCTTAAATTGCAATTTTTTAATAATTAAACAATATACTTTTCATGTAGATAACGTAATAATGTATCTATTCCTATTAATATTTATTACTCATATGAATAGATACAAATTTCAAATGATACATATTAATGATTGTACACAACCTTTAATGCTTTATAGACTGCATGTTCAAATTTTAATATATCACTCCAAGTTTCTTTAGAATATACATTTGTCTTCAAATTCTTGTTAATAAATTCTGAGATACAAAAACGTTTATAATTGTAAATTATATATTAATTTTAAAGTATACACACACATATTACATG
>NW_017275632.1:37780-132426 GCF_001594065.2 Cyphomyrmex costatus
AGAGAGAGAGAGAGAGAGAGAGAGAGAGAGAGAGATTACATCAATCCTAGAAATCTTTAAAAAATTTGTCGAAAATTTTTAAAATCTTACCTGATCGCGATAAATATTTAGATTTAGAACAAAATTCAATATTGCACAAAAAGACATTGTTTATTATATTCATTTCATCAGTTACAGATAATTCAGAGTTCGATATAAGAAAAGGCAGGACTCTCTAAAATCATGAATCATACTGTAACATATTAATAATAAACGAATATGCTAAGTGACAATAATATTAATTACTGCTAATTCCATTTTTTCTGTCACGCACTCAGAAATAGTTTTTATAAGCGTCAACGTCATCAATTCTCTTCCAATATTTTTGCACCAATATATTTTTGATCCTATTTTTAAACAATCTTACGTATCAAATTTTTCTCTTCCCTAAGTAAAATTTAGCATGATCTTTCGAAAATACAAATTAACATACATACAATATATGTTAGACATTTACAAATATGTTCTGTATGCTTTTAAATACGATGTAATTTGTATATTTCAGTTTTCATATCTGAATCTCACAAATAACTTCACATTATTGATGTTGTTCATTATATACATACACACATATATATATATATATATATATATATATATGTATAATTGGATTTTGACATCGATATATATAATATATGAATTTTTTGGCAATAACTACTCAAAAGATATGACACGATACATGGTATCTTGCACCATGACATAATATTAAATATATACAGGGTGTCACAAAAATTTCTCGCTTTTGTATAGATAGAGCAGACTAAATTGTGTCAAAAAGTTCTCTACCACATTGCAATTTTCGCAATGGTTAATGAGATATAAATTTTTAAATATAGGCAAATAAGCGCGTTCGCTCTGCCTATTATTATCAAGTAGAGAGTGCATACGCCCATCAATCGCTTGGCGCGCGGATCACAGAGAATAGGAATGGCCTATACTGGCAAGCGCGCCGTCCGAGAAGGTTCGCAGTGGTGTGCGCGGAGTGGGGCGCTTGCCAGTAGGCCGTTCCTACTTTCCATGACCCGCACGCCAAGCGATTAATGGGCATATACACTTGATAGTAGTAGGCAGAGCAAATGCGCTTATTCGTCTATATTTAAAAATTTATATCTCATTAACCATTGCGAAAATTGCAATGTGATACAAAACTTTTCGACACAGTTTAATCTGCTCTATCTGTACAAAAATGATGGCAAGAAATTTTTGTGACACCCTATATATGTATATATAGTGTTTATATATAGTATATATATTGTATAAATATATAAACAATAAAGAATCTGACTATTCTTATGTATATGCGCGCGCGCGCGCACGTGTGTGTGTGTGTGTGCACGAAGCAAAGAGAGAAGAATTGAAAAAATAAATAAACATTAAAAAAAACCTTCACGAAAAAAAATATCTTACTATTCATAAATTCTTACAGGCCGGTATCCGTTCTTATTTTAAGACCCTTTTAAGTAATATTTCAAAAGATGCTAATACACAATCCTCTGATTGGCTTATGATAGCCTAAGAGACGTCTTATATTAAATCTCAAATATAAGATCCGACTTCGGCTGCGGTCCATTTGATGCTACGAATGCTTCGAAGCATTTTTTGATTAGACAATTAGTATAATTCTATCTTCTGATTGGTTAGTCAAAAGCTTTGAAGCATTTGTAGCGCCAAGTGGACCGCACCCTATGAATACCAGTCATTGTCTGATAAAAAACCTAAAAAAATAGACACGTAAGAAAAAAGATCAAGTTGGAAATCTTTATTAATATGAAATACGTGTAATCTTCTTTAAAAAGGGCATATAAAAGTAACGCCGCATACTCTACATGATAAAAATGAAGACCATGAAAAATAAGATTATAGAAAATCAAGAGAACACAGCAACTATATTCATCATTTTTAATCTTGTAACATGTCTATTATTATACGCATGTTATATAAGTATATAAGATATAGTCACATAACGAAACATTATTCGATTTACTTATAGAATTCATGTTCAGACTCATCTTTCTTAATATTGTTTTTATAACCTTTTTCAAAATCTTTTGCTAAAACGATGTAACGATTTTCACGAACCGCATGCATTCCTGCCTCTTGACAGATAGCATTAATATCAGCACCAGAAATTCTATCTGGTCGTGCTACATAATCCTCAAGATCTACTTCTTCGCTCAAGTTCATTTTTGCAGTAATCGTAGAGAAGATTAAGCGCTTCTGTCGACGATCAGGCAATGGAAATTCAATCTTGCGATCTAATCTACCAGGACGAAGCAATGCAGGATCCAACGTATCCGCTCTGCAAAAATACATAAGAATAGAGGTTAAGATATTGCTGATTGTTATGAAGCTGCCTTTAACTTGCAAATCGCAAAACGTAGTTTGCAGACGCAGAATGGCAATTATATAATAATTTAAAAAGGGTGGCTCTGCTAATAAATGAGTAAGTACAAAATTCATTACTGCTATTCTTTGCTATTCTATCATTGCGGTCTAAAACTACGGTAACGCAGCTGCCACAACGCTAAAGCCCATAATCCAGTCCTGTCTAATCCTATCCAGTATAATCTATTCGCAAAATGCAGATGGTTATATTACAACTGCGTTTACAAAATATATTTTGCAATTTGTTAATTATGTAGAAGCAGATTAATAAAATTATATTTTCGGCGGAATTAGAATCGATTCACCTATTTGTCGCCATAATAACTTTGACATTAGTTGTCTGATCAAAACCATCCATCTGATTGAGCAACTCCAAAAGAATACGTTGCACTTCACGATCTGCTCCAGTTTGAGCATCGAATCTTTTGGTAGCGATAGCATCTATCTCATCAACAAATATTATGGCTGGTGAGTTCTCTTTCGCCAAACGGAATACATCTCGTACCATTCTTGGTCCTTCACCCAAATATTTTTGCACAAATTCAGAACCCACTACGCGAATAAAGGCAGCTAGAAGATAAAAAAGAATATAATTAAAAAAAAGAGAATGGTAAAAGAGATTTTTGTCCAGACAGGTGTAAGTAAAAGAAATAGTATTTTTTGTGCCTTGGCCTACTGGATATAATAAAGTTATTAAAAAGTTCGTGTCATTTGAAGAACGCCTCAAAAATTGAGAACACATTAAAATTTAAATACACACACACATACTTGCGCGCGCACACAGTGTGTTCATGTTCAATTTTCGAGGTGTTTCCCGAATGTTACAAACTTTTTAATTTTATCGTATCCAAAAAGTCAAAATCTACGAAACATAGTATTTCTTTTCTTACACCTTTCTGAACAAAAATCAGTCCTTTTTTTTAACATCTTTTTATTTATCATTTATTCATGCAATTAGATTAGATATTTATAATAATTCTTTAATATACCAGTAGTATGTCTAGCAACAGCTTTTGCTAACATAGTTTTTCCACAGCCAGGCGGACCATACATAAGTACACCTCGAGGTGGATCAATGCCGATCTGCTTATATAATTCGAAATGAGTAAGCGGTAACTCCACCGCTTCTCTGATTTCTTGTTTTTGCATATCCATTCCACCTATATCACTGTACTGAATATCTGGTTTCTCATCTGGATTATAAATTTAATACATTTTATCTTAATACAATCTCAATATAATTATTTTTTTTAGAAGATCAAGGGGAGAGGAAAATGAATTAAACAGTAAAAGAAATGTCGATTACTGACAATAAAAAAAAACACTGCATTAAATCTTTTATATATACAGGGTGTCCCGAAAGTTTCTTCCAGTTGCTTTTTTGTAGATAGAACGGACTAAACTGAGTCGAAAAGTCCTCTACTTTGCAAATTTCGCAAATTTCGGTTAACGAGATATTAATTTTTAAAGATAGCCGAAATTGATTTTAAAATAATCTTTTTCTCAAATGCTATCAACTTTACAGAAAAATTGCAAGGGACAAAAATTGTGTATCTTCTTCTCATAAAACTCTAAAAATTTGTTCAGGATTTTTCGTTAACTTTTTAGTACTGCATTTTTTATTGGCAACTATTTTTACCAATATAAGAAATACAGTATTCAAAAATTCTGGAAAAATTCTGAAAAAATGTTCAAAACTTTATGAGAAAGAAATAAACAATTTTTATCTCTCTATTTTTCTCGCTATTTTTCTGTAATGTTGATAGTATTTGAGAAAAAAATTATTCAAGACCAATATTTAGCTATCTTTAAAAATTAATATCTCATTAACCATTGCGAAATTTACAAAATGATACAGGACTTTCCGTTTCAGTTTAGTCCGCTTTACCTATCCACGAAATCATATATGTATATATAGATTTTTCGACTTAGTTCGGTCTACTCTACCTGTTCTTGATAGGTAATTTAATCGATTAATGATGACACCCTGTGCGTCTTAATGTCTAAAGATTACGCACTTGGTGCGCGGGAAATGGAGTCTGCCTGATAAACGCCCCGCGAAGCGCATACCGCCGCGAGCCTCTAAACATGGTGACTCGGGCGGCGCTAGAGATCCTCAAGTAAGAGATGCGCGAACTTCGAGCATTCGCAAGAACATGGCGACCTTCGTGCCATATGTGTCATACTTGTATGTGCTTGTATGTCAAACTTGTGTGTCATATGGTGTCATACTTGTAAGTAGGAATATGATACGATTGCGCCATTGGTTGCGCCATATTCTTGCGACGTCGCCATCAACCAATTCAGTAGCGATTTCAGATCGCGCATCTCTTACTTGAGGATCTCTAGGCGGTGCGCTTGCCATTGCCGAGCCATCGCCACTCCTCACGGCCCCCACGCCGAGCTACCAATCAATGGGCGTACACTCGGCAATAGTAGAGGTCTAGGTCTCTAGGCAATAATAGGCCGAGCGGACGTACGTATTCGGTAATCTTTAGACATTAATATCTCGTTAATTATTGCGAAAATTGTAAAATGGTACAAGACTTTCCGTCTCAGTTTAGTTCAATCTACCTGTCCACGATATTTGTCAGGTGAATTGCGCGATACCCTGTATATATGGTATATGTGTAATTAATAATTCTATTATTAGAATTTTGATCTTATTTAGAGCTTTATCACAAATTTAGAATTTATTTTTTTAATATCTTAGAGTCTAATACAATACCTAAATGTCATAAATTATTACCTGCTTGTAACATAGAAATGCTAGAATCAGCTTCTGGTGGTAACACATCCACTAAAGCATTGCTATGCTTGTGAAGCGCTACACTAGCAGAAGGCTTTAAGAGTTCTCTGTCTATAGTAGACAAAATCCGTACGTAATAATTTGAACCTGTTGTAGAACCCACTATACCAGTATTCTGATCAACAGCTTCTAGGAATTGTCCAATAACCAAAGGTACACTCTGGATACGTTTAACTTCTTCTTGAGCATGCAAATATTCTTTTTTTAGATTACGTTGTTCATCTTTAATATATTCTTCTTGTACTTCAAGAAATTCCAACATCCTCTGCAATTTCTACTCAAAGAATATATTTAATGTTTTTGATGGAATTAACATCAGATTTGATTTTTTGGTTGTGGGGAGCTCACTGTGATTAAACATCTCTTGATTCTTTTTTATTTTTATTTATGTTATTTCATTGTCTCTGAAGAAGGCTCAAAAATAAACCGAAACATGTAAACACAATTATTATAATAAAAGTTTTGTTTGTTACATATTAGCATTTGCTTAAAGTTATCTGCACTTGATTCCTAGCCCTTTTCTCTCCAAGTTTATATTTGATATACAGGAGTTTTTGTTATTTAAAATTATACGTTTTAATGTATTTTTTTCATGCAGACATACACCTATATATATTGGGTTGGAGGAAAAATTCAAACATCCTATATAATGAATATTGTACATTATATCTGGAGACACGGTAGTGTCTCGACACTAGACAAGCGCATTCATTTTACTGACCAAAAATAATAAAATACAAAAAAATATAAATGTTTTTCTGTACATCATTCTACATACATTTTAAAAGTATTTATATATATTTATAATAATATATATAATTATAATGTGTAACAAGTAGGGAAGGGGACGAAAATGATTCATGTAAAATGTCTCAAGTCAATAATTTGAAAAATATGTAAGATAGGTACGGAAAGCGTTTCTGATAAAAGTTAAATGATTTCGAGAGAAATATTTTTTCTAAATGGAAACGCTAAAATACGTGTGTGTGTGTGTGTGTGTGTGTGTGTGTGTGTGTGTGTGTGTGTGTGTGTGTGTGTGTGTGTGTGTGTGGGTGGGTGCGTGCGTGCGTGCGTGTGTGTGATACAAAGGTTACCTCTTTTTTCAAATAGAATTATATAATTATTTTACATAATATGATTTCTCTAATTATTCTGCATATAGAAGCATTATCAAAGGATTTATGTCCAAATAAATCCTTAAAAATAAAGGAGTTTGAAAATTGTAGTTAAGTAATAAAGTAAGTAGAAATTTGATTCGAAAGCTTTAATGTGCAATATGTGCATATCTCAAGTCCATTTTACAATGTGTATTTTGTTTCCCGTTACTTGCTTTTTACTATTTTTTACATCTTGTCTTTTTGCCTCATTTCATTTTTTGTTTTCTATTGCTATCTCGAGATAAATGTTAACGAAAAAATGTTCGGAAGAAACAAGAAATAAATATATAGTAAGACATACAATTGTCAATAAAACGGTTACAAAGAGGGAAGAAAGAAGAAAGCAAGAGATAAATAAAAACAAGAAACAAAAATCATATTATAAAATAAAGACTTTAAACTACATAAAACAATTTTTGTTATCTTTCTTCGTTCAGATGACGCTAGATCTCACTCTGCAAGTCTATGTGCAAGTAAGGCTGTTTTTTTGTTCATTGGTCTCCATGGTTTGCAGCAGTTACAGCAGAAGTAAGTAAAAAGTAAGTAAAAGAGGTATGTACATACACCTTCACTAAACAAAATTTTTTAATAATCTACATTAAATTTGGTAGAGAAATACACATGTATATATTGAAATATTGATTTTAATAATATTGATAAAATATTGATTTTGTAGAAATAATAAACAATAAAAAAAGTATTTATAATGAAAAAGTTTTTAACTAATCGTAAAAATATGTGTACTTCTTTAAAGAATTTAGTTCAATAGATATTGTATTATAAAAATTTTTTAATGGATTGCGGATTAAAGTTATGTTACAAATTACGGAGTACAAAAGAAACAGTCTTAGAGCTTAAGCACAATAACTGAGTCATGAAATAAAATTGATCAAAACATTGTGCATTACCCTGCGACTACGACTCAAGTTTCACGACTCAGTTACATCTTTGTGTTAAAGCTCTTATTTGTTCCAAAGCTCCGTCATCTTGATGCAAAAAATACAACAAAAATTATTTTCTGTAGCTTAAGATATGCATATTAAAAGCCTTCAAACCAAATTTCCATTTATTTTATCTACTCATTCGTTCAACAGCACTACAGTAAAAAAAATCTCTGGTGATGAAGTTTTGAAACAATAATTTTTCTGGATCAAGTTGTTAACTCAATGTCCAATCCACAACTTGGAGGATTGATGCATATATCTATTGATATATAGGACCTACAGTTTTTAATACCAAACAGCGCAGTGGCAAATATACTCTTGATAGTTCGCTATTGCCTTCTGAGAGCAATCAAATTTTTGTGTTCTAGATAGATTAGCATCCTAGATCTTTGGCATAGAAAACAACTGCTTTATACTCTATGTCATAATCATCACACTTATTCAAAATAACTATCCTGTGTTTTCAGACATTCACTGAGATATAACTCTTAAAGATATGAAAAAACCAATAATTTAAAAGATATTTTATACTTTATTCTGACATAAAATAATAAATATATATTGTAAACTATTAATTTTTTGTTTATATTCATACAGTAATACTTTTATAAACAAAATAATGAGATAAAATCTCAATTAATTGCAGTAAAGAAAACACATATTTGCTTTTTTTTTTTTTAATTATTCATTTTGCCTACATTTTTAAAAATCAATATTTAATATATTAACAATTTAAATCAGTAGATGTACAGTAATAAAGTATGAAATGTCTGAAACTATTGACTTTTTGATATTTATACCTTAATACTTTTATATGCAAAATAATTAGAGGAATCATATTATATAAAAAAAATTATATTATTTTATTTTAAAAAGTAGAGGTGACTCCTATTTTTCGACCTCAATCAAAAAGAAATGTAACTAAAATTAGTTCTTTTTCCATTAGTATCTAAAACATTTTTTCAATTTTCTCTCTTTCCAGTTATTATTTTGTTATATTTTACACAAACCTACATAGTACATATTTGTGTATATGTAAGTATAATATTTAAATTACCTTATATTTTGTATAAAGATCTTCAACATCCAACTCATCTCCAGCTCCTGTGTAATGACCAACAGCTGGTTTGCAATCAGTTTCACCTATATCCTGAAAATACAAATACAATTTGCATGAGTATGTATCTGTTTGTGTGCTAGATATTTCTGTGTGTGTGTGTGTGTGTGTATAAATGTGATACATGTTTTATACATGTACAATTCTGTTTATTTAAAATTATCAGCTATTATTCTATTAAGAGGTCTAATAATAATTGCATATAAAAGGTTACCGTTATGTCCGTACAAATCCAGGCATGCAAATGCGATTAATGATAAACGTACCTTATCAGGTAAAATAATGCCTAATTCTTCCATTATAATATGAGTAGATTGTACAAATTACTTTAATGAAACTATTAAATAAGTCGACAAATACAACTACTATCAAACGACTTTAAATAGAACTGAATGACTTTAGATTTTTGAGCATTCGTCAGCATTCGTCACAATTAGCACAAATCCCCACAAATCTGCAATGACCAAAGTATACCATTAATATATGATTATACCAAGATCTAAAAAGTATCTCGATCCTGTGCCACTTAGACCTAGTTTACATTGGTGACGTTCAACCATGAACTATACTAATGGAAAGCGCTCTGGGGGGCCTTATGCCTAATTCACACTGGAAGCGATAGGCGAAGAACGATGAGCGATATCCAATAAAAGCTTTGCTTTAGCTCACACGACGATGTGCAGCAGAGTTCTTATTGGTTATCGCTCGTCGAGCATCGCTCATCGCGCCTAATGTGAATTAGGCATTATTCCCCGGATCTCACAGATGTCTATACTAGTGCCGGATCTACAATACGTGTTTTAAGCCCTAAGTAGAGGCCTAGAAAACAGAGATGCGACATTGGTTGCGTTCAGCAGGCTCAACAGTTTTACAACTGTTTTATGATTCTTCGCTGAGATAGGACTATTCTTTTAGATCTAAAAGTATAATCCAATCAGCGAGACGAATCATAAAACGGTTGCAAAACTGTTGAGTCTGCTGAACGCAGCCATTGTGTCGGTTGGGTTAGGTAACCACCGCCATTTTAATTCAATATAAGTGCTCTTGACCAATAAGCTGATGACAGTTGATTCAAAAGGTAGAAAGATTAGATTAGGTTAGGTCTAATATTAAATATTCACACAAATAAGAATACTTACACCATAATAATAGTTTTTTATTGCACTTCGACACTGTATTGTCTAAATTTTTCTCTCTATATATATGTACATACGTTATAAAACTATCTATTAGATGCAATAGTGAATTAAAATGGCTCTCTGACCAAGTGATTTAGACAGCCAATCAAGCCATACCCTTCAATGACGCATCTCTGTTTTCTAGGTCTCTAAGCCCTAAGCTGTAAGAAATTAACCAATTACAGTCGAATTCGAGGAGAATAATTGACTATGATTCGTCCATTCCTTATGGCTTAAGGCTTAATACTCTTGTAGATCCGGGCTTACTAGAGATCCTATATGGAGAGATGGGCCAATGCCGACTGATCCGTGATTGCCTCTGCCATGATGTTGTGAAACCGAATGTGAGGGTGCAAACCCATGCAGCGGCGCGGAACGAGAGCAGAACCAATCACGAGTTTCTCTAGAAACACGGAATGCTCGTTATTGGTTTGCACCCTGAGAGTGAAAGAAGCGAATGTGAGAGTGAGAGAAGCGTCGTCTGCTTATTATTATAAGAAGTATTGTCAGAGATAAAAATTAACTTAAACGAGTCTCTTTTACAGTAAGTAAGTTTAAAATCATCAAAAATGTATCACTAGAACTTTTGGAAAAAAAAAATATATGTATATATAAATATATACATAAAAATTCATTTATAAATACATACATACATTTTATATGTAAATTAACCTAAAATTGTTTTTTTTTTTTATTTTTTTCATTCTGGCAATTCAATTGACTTTTTGCCAACAATCTGCACAAACTCGAGATCGTATGATTTATCAAGTCTTGTTAACTCACATTAATGAGGTTAGAAATCTGTGTTATTATGCGATAAGTTTTCACCAAATAAATAAGTAGTAAAGTCATTGTTTAAATATAAAATATTCATATCACTTCAGATTTCGTATCACTGTGTGTAAGTAAATGTAAAGCAACTTTTTTATTCGAATTTAATACGTTTTGCACGTTTTTTGTCTATTTTGTCTGTTTTATCCACAATTCTATATTTACGAAAAATAAACTTTTTCTAATAATTATTCATTACAACTTTGAGTTAACAAAGTTATAATAAACAAGTAGTGTTACGAGATGTTTCGAAATTGGCGTTGATATATTGACGCGCATTTCCATGATCATGTGATTTCCGGTTTCACAACATCATGCCGGACATTAGCCCATCTCTCCATATAGGATCTCTAGAGATTATGATTTTCGGATTGGGTGATGAAAATGACTAAAGTGAGAAACTCACCCTTTATGCCTAGTTCACACTAGGCGCGATGAGCGATAACCAATAAGAACTCTGCTTTACATCGTCGTGTGAGCTAAAGAAAAGCTTTTATTGGATATCGCTCGTCATTCATCGCCCATCGCATCCAGTATGAACTAGGCATTACGGTTAATTTCATCTTGTGAGAATACGAAATTATGCGTGTGAATCTTCCCTATGTCTATCCATGATTATCGGCCCGTTAGACAAACAAAGACAGACAATCGATCGATTATCTGTCTTTGTTTGTCTAACGGGCCGATAATCATAAGGCCTGGTTCTTTTTACCGAATTGGTACACAGAGTGCAATAAGTTGAAGTAAAACAGATATACGTTTGTTTGTTTCATTTCAACTTATTGCACTGTATGTATGTACCAGTTCAGACAGTGCAGGCAAAAAGAACAGGCCTATGGACATAGGGAAGATTCGAACCAAAAAATCATGGACATAGGGAAGATTCGAACCAAAAATCGTGGACATTACCGACACGATCGTGGACATTGGCTACATAGTTCAATGTCCACGTTTTGTGGACATAGAGGCGCTTCAAAATAAAGTTGCATCTACCCCGGGCTAGAGTCCTAGATATCAGAGAAGCGCAACCGATGTTCCGTGTCCTGATTAGCTGACTGTCAACAAAATAAAGTTGCATCTACCCCGGGCATGGTCGCTCTCGCTCTCAGGCTTCTCTCTGGTTAAATGTAACGTGGTTAAAGATTCATTTTTTTCACACAAAATGTCAGCTAAAATAAAAAACAAAGTACTTGTGTATGAAGGCAGTAATTATCTCAGATATCGCTTATTACTGTCCACATTATCTGGTAAGCCAGTAAAAATTACAAATATTAGGACAAAAAATGATGAGCCTGGTCTTAAAGGTTAGTAATATTTAAATACATAAATTAAATGTTTCTATGCAACCATCTATATATAATTAAGATAGTTATACCCTATATAAATCATATTATTCAAAAATGTCTTGAAACTTTTGTTTCAAGTAATTTAGATATTAATACATATGCCTGTAAAATTTGAATTTGATTTACTGCCCTGTTCCTGAGATATAATAGATCAAACTTCACAGATTTTTCTATAAGGGAGAGTGGTCTAAATCAGACTTGTTTGCAGTTTTTATTCTCTATATGGCTTAAATAAAGTTTGATCATAAAACGAATGGTGCCGTTTGAAGGATCATGTAGGGTGCGTTCCACTTAACGATCGCGTTTATCATCTCATCCTTATTTAATATTCGATTACAAGGACAAAATGATACTCGCGAGCGTTGCGAACGTTAAGTGGAACGCACCCTTAATTTTCTTCATTTTTGCTTGAGACCATTTTAATGTATCTCTTACCTGTTGTGTACCGAATTATAATGAAAAATGCATTTTCTGGTCCAATTTGGAACTCAGTCCCAAATCAGACCTCTCCTATTCTTACAGACTCTTACATTAGATAGAATTTTAAAATATTTTCATTAATTTTTTTTGTTAGTATTGAGTAAAAACGAGCAATTTAAGACTCAATAATAAAAATACCATAGTTATACATTTTTAAATAATCATTTTAATTGTTTTTATATGTAACAGAATATGAGATTAGTTTTATCCGTCTGTTGGATAAAATAACTAATGGTACAAAAATTGAATTAAATGAAACTGGCACTAGTATATATTATAATCCTGGTTTATTACATGGAGGTGAATTAGAACATGATTGTAACTTGGAAAGGGGTATTGGTTATTATTTGGAAGCAATTATGATACTTGCTCCATTTTGTAAAAATCGTATTGATTTGAAGCTCAGAGGGGTAACCAATAATACTATAGGTATTGGATAATATATTGACAATGTACTTGTTATAAAAATCAATTAAATCAAAATAATTACCTTAATTTATTTTACAAGATCTATCAGTGGACAGAATTCAGACGGCTGGCATACCTATATTGAAGAAATTTCTAGCAGGTGACAATGAAGTTATATTAAATATTTGCAAAAGAGGGGTAGCCCCTTTAGGAGGTGGAGAAGTACAATTTAAATGTCCTATTAATCGGAACCTTAAAACTATTCAGGTACTTACATATTTACACGTATATGCACACTATTATTCTGTAATATTCTATTTTTTTTTTGTTAGTTGGAAGATAGTGGAATGGTGAAACGTATTAGAGGTACTGCATGTAGCATAAGGGTTTCTCCAGCAATTGCTAATCGTATTGTTGAATCGGCGAAAAGTGTCCTTCTCAAATTTTTACCAGATGTATATATTTATGCAGACCATTGTAAAAGATCAACCAGTGGAAAGTCTCCTGGTAATATTGTATTGTATATTATATATATAGATATGTATAAATTTTATCCAAGTATGTAATTATAATTTATGATTGTATTGTATTAATTTTTGTTATTTGTTTTATACATTTTGTTATATATTAGGTTTTGGAGTCACATTGACAGCAGAAACTACTAAAGAAGTATTTTTTAGTGGACAAGCATTCTCTCCATTAATGACAACAAGTTCGTTGCCATGTGTACCTGAAGATCTTGGCAAAGAAGCTGCAGTCAAACTTTTAGATGAAATTTATAGGTAAAAGGATCATATTTTCTTTATAAGCACTTATGTTAAGTGTTTTTTATCTTATAATTTTATTGATTCACACATAGGAATGGATGTGTAGATTCTACTTTTCAAAGTATGACTGCAGCATTTATGGCTCTTGGCAAAAAGGATGTTTGTAAAGTTATAGTAGGACCATTAACTCCAGCAATGTAAATATTGTTATAATTTCTTTTTTTATGTATTATACAGGGTGTTTCAGACTCAATTTATGTAATAATTTTTTAATTATAATCATTTAAAGCTAGTAAATTATACCGTCTAAAATTTGCGCATTCAGATGTGATATAACAAAGTGTTAAAAATAGAAGCCTAATATAGTTACCATCTTTGTTAATATCAATGTAAATATTACATAGGCGAAGATAAAATTGCTAGTATTTTTAATTATTGATATTTATTATATTAAAAAAATATTTAGCCTGGATATTATGATATTAGAATATTTATCTCGAAATAACTTTAGGAATCTACCGTTAGCAAATGATGCTAGTCAAGTCTGAAACAGTCTGTATAAAATTTCTTTGTGCATGCGCACGCGTATGTGTATGTCACATATAATGTAAAAAAAAAAAAGGAGACATGTTTCATTTATGAATTACTTTCAGGATACAATTTCTACGTGATTTACGGGACTTCTTTGGGGTTACCTTCAAGATAGAACAAATCAAGAAAGGAGAAGATGAAATATCGCAAGTCCGTTTAACTTGTTTAGGTATAGGTTATACTAATATAAGTAAACGAACTCTGTAATATTGTAAATAAGTTGTTTATGTATGTACATATATATATATATGCACACTTTTTTACCTCTGATATATCAACAGCGTAATGAAATTTTCTAATTTTATTTACAACAAAAAATATGACTTTAAAAAGATATATTGTGTCTATACAATTTTATAATGCAAAATCTTGCAAATGTTTTGATTTACATGGCCAATTATAAAATGATTCATGTTTAAATTGTTTCCATTCATTTTGATAAATTGTTGACCATTGCTTCCAATCATAATATGTAATCTTTTTTGGATGTCTTATTTTATTATAGTAATTTTGATATTTATCAAAAATTTGTAGGAAGCTTTGCAAAAGCATTCGTCTAGTTATAAGTAAATTATTGCCTTTTGTCTTTTTTGTTATCCCTTGTTTTCTGCCTGCAACTGCTATCTCTAATGCACTGTATATAAAATCTAATTTTATTACATAAAAATAATCGATTTATGTTAACGTAAATTGTGATACATATTAAAAATATTGATACCTGTTCCTTACAGCACACCATATAATGCTTATTGGACAAGGATATGATCTTTGTTGTCCTTTTTTATGTATAAAGGCAGTTTTTGCTTGAAAAATATTAAGTCTAGACAACTTATTGTTAAATCTCTTATATAATCCACGTTCCATGGCGTCCAAAGAAAACGGAGAGTCACCTCCAATTGTGATACTTTCCAGCTTTATTGATGGTATTAACAATGATAGGAGTGATCCTTGTAGACCAAGAATAAGCCATCTAAACAAAAATATCAGTTTACATACATAATACAATGTCTATAGATATAGGCTGAAATCAACAGAACATTTATTTTGCAACTATTGGAAATTTTCTTTGCACTGCGCACTGATTAGATTATACTTTTATATTTAGAAGAATAATCCTCTATCTCAGCAGACAATCATAAAATGTTACAACACTGTTACATTCTGCAGCTTAATGTAGTCATAGTTTCCAAACTTACTTTGCTATCTTATCTGAACAAGATAAACTACTTGTGGGATCTCCTCTACCTGGTTTGGTACGCAAAGGACCCACAATGTGATAATTTACACCAGGCAAACGAGGATCTTGTATTTTTTCTCCTTTCACGCATTTTGCCCCTGTTCTATGTATATCTTTGTAATATGACTCTGTGATTATATGTCCATTAGTGTCTTTGTTACCACATCTAATCTTACATGGAGACAGATCATTTATTTCTAGTTTAGGGAAAATGGAACAATCCCCACATGGTGTTTGACTTGAAAAAAAATGAAATGATATGTTGCTATTTAATTCTATTTTATTTTTATCATTCTGTGAAAAAATTTCACTTCTAGAGCCACTTAGAGTTAAATCGATCTGTTCATATAAGTAACGCATAAACGCACGCCTAGTTAGAACCTCTGCGTGAGAATCGCTTAATCGAGAACCTTTTTCTTCTTGAGAACCTTTCGTCAATTCCGAATCTCCTAAACATTTCGTTCCAGTAGCAAGTGCCACCAGAGACATTAAACCGTCAGCGTTTTTTAAAACAATACCAGACAACACAGTCCATTCATGAGCATTAGGTTTACCAGTTTCTTTTATGAAATTGTATTTCTCTATACAAAGTCTAGCTACGTTTTCCGCGAAGTTTTCCATCATTTATAATCAGTAAATGTTTACTTTACCCTCTCCCCCCCCCCCCCCCACTAACCAAATTGACGAATAAAGCCTATGACACAAAGAAAAACGTAAGCTGGAGCATGGTGTAAGTAGTGACCCTCTAATAAGAGTCTAGACACGTAAAGTCCGCCATTATTCGTCGAAATTGTGCGAGAGAGAAAAAATCATGCTATCTCATTCTAGTGGCGCTGTAAGTTGTAGCTGATTGTAGCTCTACAAACTTCATAGTTTCTGTTTCGTCTCGCCTCATGCAGGAAGTATCCAGGAAGTAAAGCGGGGAGCACATACTTTTGCATAACGCATAAAGCATGTGCATAAGGAATTTCATTGGTCCATTTTCTTATGCATGAGTCAATGGACCAATCAAATTCTTTATGTATATGGTTTATGCGTTATGTAAAAGTCTGTGCTCCCCGCTTAAGATATAAGGAGACTCCACTCCGTAAAATAAAAGTGGACCCATTTTAGGTTTCGAGTTCAGCTTCCGATTCTGATGAGTGCGAGTAAGAGAAATGATCATTTCTCTTACTCGCACTCATTATGCGCAGCACTACTAAATTCACGAGCGCTGCGAGTGTCGAGAATCGGAAACGGAACTCGAAACCTAAAATGGGTTCATGTCTTGTAGACTGGCGAGACCGAGTGGAGTCTCCTTATATCTTCCTTCATGGTCACTACTGTGCCTCTAGTCTTCTTGCGATTAACGGAACCTGGGCCATTCAAATTTAGAAGAAGAAGAAGAAGCAGCTGTGTTAACGACAATAAAATATTTTTAGAAATGTTGGAGCGTAAAGATAACGAAGGAAATGTTTATGCCTTTGTGAGTGTATTTTGTATAATTTGTGAAAGCGTTATGTATATCACAGTCATAGCACACAATTTAGTAAATCTATATACTTACTGGTAATTTTTTATGGTAAAATATTTTCGGTTTTGGACTCACATCTGGTTTTGGTGAAATTAGATTCATTCAACGCATTTTTTTTCACGAAAAGGAAAAACCATTGGCCCCTCGAGCTATATTAAGTATTAAAATTGACGACTATTTAGGTTAGAAGATCTGTCGTATCGACGAAATGTAGAAACGAAATCAAACCAAATCTGCTTTAAAAACACAAAGAGTTATATATATATATAAGATAAAATAATTTGTGTTTTTAAGAAAAAAAATTTATATTTTTGAAGCGGGAAGTTTGTGTTTAAATATAATAAAGAATTTGTGTAATCCTCTTTGTCATCGATGTAACATTTCCTAACCTAAATATCTGTTAACTTTAACGATTAAAGTAATGATTTACTGAGTAGAGTGACAATTTTTTCTGCCAGATTTGTTTAGTTCATGTAAAAACGCGTCAAATGAAACTAATTTTTATTAAAATCGAAGATGAGGTTAATCTCAAAGATAATTAGGTGCATTCAGAAACACGATCGCTCAGTGAACTTTTTTATCTGATTGGCATATTCCATTAAATCTAAAAATATAAACCAAACAGGTGCAAGAGTTTACTGAGCGCTTAATGAGCGGTCATGCTTTTAGATGCACCTGTTATCAACTTTATCACTACATTTCGTCGATATTAGATTTTCTAACCTGAATAGTTGTTAACTGTAATGATTAATATCTCGATTCGTAGAACCGGTTCAACGTTTTTTCTTCCAAATTCTTTCATTTCATGCAAAAACGCGCGGAAATGTAAAAAAAAAGTATAACTAAAAGTTTAAATTTTATTGCTTGTAAATTTGTACATATACTTACTCATCAAATTAGTATAAATGTATATGCACTGACAAGAGAGTGAGTATACATATTTATTAAATTAATACTTTTTGATTGTGACATACAGTATATATATATATATGTATATACAGAGTGGCATTTAAAACAAGTCATCTGAAAACTCACCTATTTTTATTACAAAGCAATAGAATGAAATGTCAAACAAAAGTTGTTTGGTTTCGAAGAGGTATATAAAGTGATGTCAATAATTGTTTTGTAGGTGGAGGTGTAAAGAATAGGCAAAGGTCAAATCAAGATTGACATCACATTATGTACCCCTTCGAAACCAAGCACTTTTTTTTTAACATTTTTCCTTCTTTATGTTTTTTTTTTTAATGGAATAATATGTTTTTTATTTACATTCTGTGATAGAGCATTTTAAGACGAATACAGTGACCTATAATTAAAGGTCATTCAAGATTATGCAAAATCAATAATAGAAAATAATTAATTTTGGAAAATTGTTTCAAGGTACTCTGAATAATTTTGTATCTTCTCTACTTGTTGGTATACCATTAATTGTTCAAGTGTATCACAATATGTAAATAAAAAAACAGATTTGACCTTTGCCTATTTTTTACATCCCCACCTGCAAAACTATTATTGACATCACATTATGTACCCCTTCGAAACCAAGCACTTTTTTTTTAACATTTTTCCTTCTTTTGTTAAAAACAAGCGAGTTATTCAGACTTGTTTTAAATGCCTTATTCTGTACACACGCACACACACACGCGCACACACATACACACACACACACACACACACACACACATATATATATATATATATAATGTGTTAGTCATAATATTAGGAGTACAAATTAGTTCGGTTCGTTTTCCAAAAGATGATTGCCTCCAAAGACGAGTCATTTTTTTGAGATGGAATTCGAAAATTACCTGATGAGAGATGGGAAAAAGTAGTAGCCAGCGATGGACAATACTTTAATTAATCAGTTTATTCATTTTGTTTTGAAATAAATGCATTTTTTACACAAAAAACAAACCAAACTAATTTGTACACCTAAAATATGCAGTTGATAATTTTCTCATATGATAAAAAGCTGGTTCAACAACTCTGATTCAGCCTGTATATACACACACACACACACACACACACACATATATATACATATACACATATTTAATACGTAATATACATATATTAATGACTTATGAGATGTAAGAATACTATAATATATATAATATTATAATTTTAATTAAGCAGAATGAGGAGGATTTACCATATGAAGAAGAAATTTTACGAAATCCATATTCAGTCAAACATTGGCAACGGTATATTGATCATCTTAAAAACACAAGCAGTAAGAATTTAAATGTGGTATACGAACGAGCATTAAAAGAACTTCCGGGCAGGTAAAACAATTCTTTAAATATATCTTTCCAACCACTCATGGCTGCGATCCACTTAACGCTTGCAATGCTCACGAGTATCGTTTTTCCTTATTTGACATTTGATAAACAACAAGAATAAAATTATTTCACAAGCGTTGTGAGCGTTAAATGGAACATAGCCTATATATGTATATTGTGTCAGATCTAAAACGACATTCAAATATTATATATTGTATTTATACAGTTACAAGCTATGGTATAATTATCTTCGACAACGTGTGAATCAACTAAAAGGTCGGTGTATAATAGATCCATTGTACGAAGATGTTAATAATGCATTTGAACGAGCTTTAGTATTTATGCATAAAATGCCACGTATATGGATGGATTATTGTACCTTAATGACTGAAGAATGTTATATTACACGAACACGTCAAGTGTTTGATCGGTCTCTTAGAGCACTTCCTATTACGCAGCATCATCGTATATGGCCATTATATATTCATTTCTTAAAGAGACATAATGTATATGAGACTGCTGTTAGAGTCTTTAGAAGATACTTAAAGGTATATAATAATAATAACAACATACATAATATTTATACATACTATTTGTTTATCATTCATTACATTTTTTCTCATATTTATATATATAGCTAGCACCAGAAGATACAGAAGAATATATAGAATATTTAATATCCATTGAAAGGCTCGATGAGGCTGCTATAAAACTTGCACAGATCGTCAACCAAGACGATTTTGTATCAAAGCATGGAAAATCTAATCATCAACTATGGAATGAATTATGCGATTTAATATCAAAAAATCCTTCTAAGATAAAGTCTTTGAATGTAGATGCTATTATTAGAGGCGGTTTAAGACGTTATACAGATCAATTGGGACCTTTATGGAATTCGTTAGCAGATTATTATGTACGAAGTGGTCTCTTTGAAAGGGTATGATATATGTAGTAATGTATGTCAATGATACGTAAATCATCATGTGTAAGTTCTACTTACACTAGAACTGATCGTCTTTAGGTTCTTCTTAATAACTTAATAATTTTTGCCTTATAACTTTTGTTTAAATTTTTGGAAATATTTTTAAAGAAAATGCATTTTTAAAAAATTAGATTGATATAGTCAATCTTATTTAGGCGAGGGATATTTATGAAGAAGCTATACAGACAGTTACCACTGTCAGAGATTTTACACAAGTTTTCGACGCTTATGCACAGTTTGAAGAACTTAGTCTTAAAAAACTTATAGAAGAAGCAGCAAGAAATCCTACTGAAGAAGGTAATATATTTATATTAATATATGTTTAATAAAATATATTTATATTAATATATTTATGCCAATTTAAACTAACAAATATTATTTTTTCAATTGTTCTAATCTCTTCTTGCATTAGATGACATAAAGTTAGAATTAAGACTGGCGCGATTGGAACATCTTATGGAAAGGAGATTATTGTTACTCAATTCTGTGTTGTTACGACAAAATCCACACAATGTAGCGGAATGGCATAAAAGAGTAAAACTTTATGAAGGGCAACCGCATGAGGTAAAAAGATAAAAGGAACAGAAATTTCATAAATGAATGAATATTGTAAAATGAATTCCATTGTTAATTGATATGTCTTTCTGTAGATAATTAATACATATACAGAAGCAGTTCAGACAGTACAACCACAGTTAGCAGTTGGTAAATTGTACACATTGTGGGTTGCGTTTGGCAAATTTTATGAGGAAAATAGGCAAATAGAAGATGCTAGAGTGGTATTTGAAAAAGCAACTCATGTACCATATACCAAAGTAGACGATCTTGCTTCAGTATGGTGTGAATGGGCAGAAATGGAAATTAGACATGGGTAAGATTAGTTCATTCTTTCCTACTTCCTATTATATTGTCTTTTTATATTGATCTAAACAATCTAATTCTTTAAAAAGTTTTTTTTTAATTTGATAAGAAGTATACTTTAGTTTAAATATTTTATTTAAATATTAATATTTTATTGTTCTTATTAGATTAAAAAAAAATAACATGTTCGATGCTTGCGTGTGTATAAGATCTCTTATAATTACTATTTATGAATGAACATGTATTCGTGCAATTTAGTAATAAAAACAGCTTATATGTATTGTTTTTTCGTGCTTCTTCCAATATTTTGTCGCATATATTGTTGGTTGACGCTAGGCTCTCTTCTCACCGAATAAGATATTCTATGTTCAGCAGACTGAACAGTTGAGCGAGCGCTCGTTGCTATTGATATATTCTTCTATATCTAAAATCTGATTGGATTATCCAAAAGAATACACCAATACAAGCGAGCACTCACTCAATTGTTGAGTTTGCTGAACGTAGCCATTGATGCGCACTAATTCGCGGATCTTTAATTCATTTTCTTTTAATTGCAAATTTCGCAAAACTGTAAAGGATTTTTTATTCTTACTTTAAATAAAATAAGAGATTAAGCATATGCCACGCACTGGATCGTATTAATGAAAGTTATTTATATTATAAAGTATAATTACATAATTACAAAAGTTTAGATGTTTTGACCCTAAATGTGATCATCTTCAGTATACAATAAAATTGGAAAAATGTGAAACGCAATAATTGCTTAAATTGGAAAAATTTCTTAAATTTAACTATACTATTAAACTTATGAAATTAGAATTGAAAGACGCTTACACTCAATTAAACTATAATAGACACAATCTTTTTAAACAGTGTTGATAAATTAAAAAACTATTTCCAATTAACTTATGTTGTACTTTTTTCAGACAAAAAGAAAATTATTTTAATAAAAAATGGTCAGAAAACATCAGAATCAATAAAAAGTCAAGAACTTAAGATTGTTTATTTTCAAGCCACTTAAATTCATATATTATTCTTACTTTCATCCACTTTACCTATCTATTTAGACGATATTGCATAGCGATTATTCTGACATCCTGTATATGTATTATTGTTGTACAGCAACTGCAAAGAAGCTTTGAAACTCATGCATCGTGCTACTACAATGCCAGCTAGGAAAGTAGCATATCATGATGAAACAGAAACAGTACAAATGAGATTATACAAATCTTTAAAGGTATGGTCTATGTATGCAGATTTGGAAGAAAGTTTCGGTACATTTAAGGTATGTTATTCATTTACATTATTTAATTTGTATGTTACTTTTTTTATTTATACTCAGTTCTAAAAAAATTGTACGCCAAAAATTTAGACAAAATTTATCAAATTTAAAATGATCGTAACGTGGTACATAATGAAGGTAAAATATATTTAAAAATGTAAAATAAAGCTTCAAATATTAACTTTAAGGATATTTGAATGGCAGTTACGTTCGGTTATTTTTTTAATTGCAAATGACAAAGTGATAAGTTGCCCTATGAAACAAAAATGTACATGAAGGTATGGAGTGTAATCTTTAAAATGCTTCTTTAAAAAGCTTAATGTGATTGTTTTTTGCAAAATTATTCCAAATTTAAGGTACCTCTGATATTAATTTAAATTATGATTATGTAATTCATTCCAATATGACCTGGAGTTTGTCTGATCTGAATTGAACCTCATATTATGTGTGCATGCATGCGTGCACATACGTGCATGTATGTACCTATAAAAGGAGGCAGTTTACAGGATGAGTTCCTTTTTCACACTCACACGCTGTAAACACCATTTCATCTTTGTTATCTGTCAAATATTAAATAATAACAAATAATGTTTATAAGCTTTGTAAGCACAAAACGGAATGCACCTTTAAAATATGGCTGATAAAATACGGGATTCTTAGAGTAATTTATTATTCCTATTATAGGATACCTTTTTTTAAAGCTTTGTAATTTATTTAATTTGTAACCTTAACTTCTACATTCGTGTCAAATTTATGGAAAATATATTTAAGTTTTATTGCCAAAAGTTAACGATTGATAATAACTATACTTTGTCGTATGTAAAATTTTATCGAGTGATTTTGCTCATTCAAAAAAAAATTCTTAATATGAGACACAAGAGTTTCCTTATATAAAATAGTATCTCATAATAGAAAACTAAGGAAAAATAAGAATGAACTATTTATACACTCTTTTATTATAGTATATAAAAGAAGGAACAAACAATTTAAATGTTATACCTAGTAATTATATAATTTTTCGATATGTGTGCACGCATAATAAGGTTTAATTTAGACTAACCAAACTTCATGCAGTTTATACCGACAAGAATTATTATACAATCATAATTTGAACTAATAATAGTAATATATCAAATGTGGAATAATTCTAAGAAAAAAAATTGCATTGATGCTTGTAAAAAAAGCATTTCAATGATAAAACTGCATATATATTTTGTCCCATTGGACTGTAACTGATTCATGCCATGCACTATTGCAAGCTCGGACCTTTGATTATCAATTTTGAATCTTTCCACTTTATTATCTGCCATTTCAAAAATAAGCATTGAACATAATTGCCATTCAAATCTTCTTAAAGTAAACGTTGAAACTTTGTTTTACATTTTTTAAAGATATTTTTATTTTTATTATATTTTTACCAAGTTATAATCATTTAAGATTTGATAAATTTTTCTAAAATTTTTAGTGTATCTCTTTTATAGGGACTAACAAATAAGTGTATATTATAAAATTAGTATTTTTAATTTTATCATTGTTATAGACCTGTAAAGCAGTATACGACAAAATAATCGATTTGAAAATCGCAACTCCTCAAATTATCATCAATTATGGATTGTTTTTGGAGGAAAATAATTACTTTGAGGAAGCGTTTAGGGTATGTTGAATTGATTTTATAGAAACAAACGTTGCAATGTTTACTTTAAAATTAAATTCGGGATCTGTGCAAATTAATTATATTTAATAACTGAAGGTGGAAATGTAACACATCACTCAATAAGCCCCGGGCCTAACATAATAGATGACGCACTAATAACAAATCCATATGATTTTTAGAAAGTACTAAACCTTCAAACATACGTGTCAAAATTTTATCTCAATCGAACCTTTACAAGTTACAGTGGTTTAAGTGACGCTACTTTTGTCGAATTTGGGCGACCAGAGCGTTAATTTTAGCTCAATCGGACCTTTACTTTACAAGTTACAGTGGTTAAGTGACGCTACTTTTGCATTTTTTAAAACAATGGAAAAATCTGAATTTCGTGTGTTGATAAAGCATTGCTTCCTAATGGGAAAAAATACCGTTCGAGCAAAGCAATGGCTTGATAAGTGTTATTCGGACTCTGCTCCGTCGGAAACAACAGTTAAGAGGTGGTATGTTGACTTTAAACGCGGTCGTAAAAACACAAATGATGCTGAACGCTCTGGCCCGAGACTTATTGAGTGATGTGTTATATAGCATTAAACATTGAAATACAGTACGTCTTCTCATCAAAAAAGATGTATCGATTATGTAAATATCGATAAATTCTTCACTTTTTAAGCAAAAGCAATAAAGAATAATTTTTTAAATAACAAGATGATGCCACCCCTAGACGATTAATTATATATAAATAATAATTTATAATTAGCATCTTAACAATATTTATTTTATACATATGTTGTATCTATATTTTATATATAATATATTGGATTGCAGGAAATTAGTTGTGCGGCATTTTGTGTTAGCTCAAAATTATATATACAATATCTTTGCCAAAATGAACAAAACTTGAATTTAAAAAAGGTTTTAAAGCATGAAATCTCTGCTTTCAAAAATTAATGTGATTTTTTGGTTGACGTGAATTTGGTAATTTTTACATATATAATAGAAAACTACGCGCTAAAGAAAAGGAATTTTTTCTTTTCAGTTTGTGGGTCTGTCACGTGCCAAAAAAAATTGTAAAAACTTTCAACTATCGTAAAAATTTGAAGTTTAAAAAATATTCGTTTTTAAAAAATATTTCTATGATTTTTTATTTTTAAGTTATTTGCAAGTTAAAAGAGAGCATTCTGACTTTGATTTCTCATAACTATTAAAAATCATCCATACTGCAATTAAAAAGAAAAACAGATTCTTTAAGCTGAAACATTGCTCTATCGAGTAATACTATATAATTGCCAAACACTTGAGTTAAAAATATGATATTATTTTTCTTGTAACCATTGCGTAATAATTATAAGGACAATGTAAGTAATGTCAATTATGTCATTCGATAGAGCAAATTTCAGCTTTAAGAATCTGATTTTTTAATTACGGTACGATGATTTTTAACGGAGTTGTAAACAATTAAAATCAAAATATTCCTTAACTCGCAATTAATTCAGGAACAAAAAATCGTAGAAACATTTTTTTAAAACAAATTTTTAGGAAAAACTTTAAGCTTTCACAGTTAGACAGTCGAAAATTTTCGCAACAAATATGTTCTGTAGCTATAATTTTGAGCTAACAAAATATACCATAGTAATAACTTTCTCCAACCTAATATATATATGCATGCACGCGCGCGCGCGCGCGCACACACACACACACACACACATTTGGTGACTTAATAGAATCTTGTAATATTTATTATTGTATATATATACATGTATATAGGCATATGAAAAAGGTATTGCACTGTTTAAGTGGCCTAATGTTTATGACATTTGGAATACATACCTCACAAAATTTTTAAAACGTTACGGCGGTACAAAACTGGAACGTACAAGAGATCTGTTTGAGCAATGTTTAGAATATTGTCCACCAAAGTACGCCAAAGGTATACAACTCTTACATATTATCTTATTAATTTACCATTATGTAATAAGAGAATGAATAATCTCTGTTTATATATTTACAGCCTTATATTTGTTGTACGCTAAGCTAGAAGAGGAACATGGTTTAGCAAGACATGCCATGTCTGTATATGAACGTGCAACGAATGCTGTCCTCCCAGAAGAAAAATTCGACGTAATGTCAACTTTATCGATACATTTTTTTCTTACTATTAACAACTTATATATATATATATATATATAATTTCTATGTAAAGAAATTTGTATTTGTTATATACTTTTATATGTGTATATTTTTTCAATTAAAATGTGAAATATTTTCTAATTTAAAACTTGATATATTATTGTTAAGGAGACTCTAGATATTAAGTACTGAGTTAAAAAATTTATTTCTTATTTCGCAGATGTTCAATATATATATAAAGAAAGCTGCAGATATATATGGTGTGCCAAAAACTCGGCAAATATACGAAAAAGCTATAGAAGTTTTGAATGATGAGAACACCAGAGAAATGTGTTTACGATTTGCTGAAATGGAAACCAAATTAGGAGAAGTAGATAGAGCGAGAGCGATATACGCACATTGTAGCCAAATATGTGATCCAAGGGTATGATGTTATGTTCATAATACATTCCAGCAGTATTATATTGTTTATTTTGAACGCATTAAATTGAAACGATGTAGGTCACCTCCAACTTTTGGCAAATTTGGAAAGAATTTGAAGTTAGACATGGAAATGAGGATACAATGCGTGAAATGCTTCGAATTAAACGTAGCGTGCAAGCTATGTATAATACTCAAGTAAACATGATGTCTGCACAAATGTTGAATAACACATCCAACCAAATATCAGATGTTACGTTGGATGCTATGCGTTTATTAGATAGTAAAATTACATCAAGTGCAGGTAATAGAGATTTTACACACATGCGTATACGCGCGCGTGTACGCTCATCTTTCGTCTCTTTATTTTACAAATTTTAAACAATGTTAAACATTCTTGAATTGCAGACAATGTTGCTGATGTCAAAGGAGTTATTAAATTTGTACGTGGTGTAACAGAAAAGGATGGGAGACCAGAATCCCATGTGAATAATCCAGATGAGATTGATATTGACATAGATGACGAAAATGATAATAATGTAGAAATAGAAGAAGGTACTACAGTATATATTTACAAGTAGCTCCAAAATTAAATTATCTTGTATATAAGTATAAAGCTATCTTTTGTTTTTCTGAACATTGGAATTAAATCTATGCTCTTACTTTATTACATTTTCACAAAGAATATAATATGAAGATGTAAGAATTTAATATGGATATAAAAAAAAATATATATATATATATATTACATATACACAAACTAATATATCTTTTTATTAATATTCTATTTATTTTTAGATGTACTGATTGAGAAACAAACTATACCATCACAAGTATTTGGTAGTTTAAAAGCAGTCCAAAAAGAAGAAGAGGATTGAGATTTTAATGAGAATAGCATTATGGTTGAATAATATCTATATGCAGCAACTATATTACTGTGTAGAGAAACTGCAGTTAACTAATAATTATAATCTTGTCATAGACTTGTATATATTGTTTTGGTTATAAAAAAAATACATTTTTCCAATCTTCTAATATATTTATAGAGTATTATGCAGAATTTATCAATTTTTAAATATTCATAAATAAAACAATTGTATTTTAGGGGCCGCCCTTTGACTATATAACGGGAGCTTTCCAACAAAGGACACAAACGACAGTGTAAAGCCTATGGCATAAAGAAAAACGTAAGGCCGTAAACGTAATCAGTAAGCGAATTGACCAATCATAGTTTAGAACTTTAGCGGCGGCCGCTTACGTTCTTAACTGTGATTGGTCAATTCGCTTACTGATTACGTTTACGGCCTTACATTTTCTATGTGCCATGGGCTTAACACAGCGGATCAATGGACGCGTTTTGCAGACTCGACAGTCGAGTCCACTGAATGCGCCCATTACATCCTTGTTATTCACCAACGTTAAACAAAGATAAAATGTGTTACACAGTATCGCTTGTTGAAAAGCTTCCAATTATAGACTTTTTTATTGTATAGACTGGCAGTAGACCTATAACTTTAGAAACTAGAAACGTTTCTTGCATCTCAATGTTCTAGTTACTTCGAGTCACTAAACTTTCACCTTTCCGCCAGCGATGGCGGAAAAATTCACTTAAAAAGTTTCACGTTTCAACTTTTCGCCGAGTTCTATGATCATAAGTTCACGTGAGATCTTTCACTTTTCGCCTTTCCGCTCTAGGGGAAAAGTTACATGATCGCTGCCCAGGGTATCAATCATGTAACTTTTTATGTAGAGCGAAAACGTGAAAAAGTTACATAATCGATACCCAGGTCGAAAGAGAAGCAGTCAATGGGCGAGTTCAAGACGGCAAAGCGGCTTAGGTCGCTTGCCGAGCGATCGAATATGATTGGTTGGATCTATAAGTAATTATGTTCAATCGCTCGGCAAGCGTACCTAGCCGCTTTGCCCTCTTGAACTCGCCTAATTGCGCTGACTCGCTGAGTGGAGTGCTAAGAATTCAAGTACTCTCGAAGCGCGCAATAGTTAAGAGCCCCAACACACACTTTCGCATAAAGCATGTGCATAAGGAATTTCATTGGCCCATTTTCTTATGCATGAATAAATGGACCAATCAAATTCTTTATGTATATGGTTTATGCGTTATGCAAGAGTCTGTGCTCCCCGCTTAAAGCGGAACGACTTTCTATGCAGTCTACGCGCTTTATTCGGAACTCGGAACGCACCCTAGGACTCTCTGTCTTGAACTCGCTCATAAGTCTCTGCTGAACGTAGTGAAATGAACTCACCCATTTTTTCGTTTCATGCAAAAACGCACCGAATGAGTATATTTTCGTCAAGATTCGTGGTGGAGTCCAATAAAACAAACGATCAACCATGTCACATTTGAATGCCCTCTCTTTGAACAAAAGGCCCTCCAACTCCGAAAATACTTATCTCAAGACACTCCCCCTGTAGATATCTTCCCTTTCCTTTCCCATCCCTTTCTCACGCTAATAAGACTCCTCCTAGCTTTCATGAAAGCTAGCGAATTTTTCTTTTGAAATTCCCTCCTCTCCTATGGCGCGCGACCACCGTCAGGCGGCAGCAGGCGTCTGGATGGACAGAAAATAGCATCACATTCACACACTAGACTCAGACTTACCGTATACATGCATCGACTCCATTTTATACGCTAAAACGCAGACCTCAGTGGCCCAGTACCAGCTTGTTTTGTGCTGCCGGGCCAACCAAAGAAGAAGAAGAAGATTCGTGGTGGAAGTAACGCAGACCTCAGTGGCCCAGTACCAGCTTGTTTTATGCTGCCGGGCCAACCAAAGAAGAAGAAGAAGATTCGTGGTGGAACCCGTATTCTAAATAATAACAAAAGCAAGAGTTTAGTGCTGAAATAAAAAATATACCTTTCTTGACAATATGTCGATGCTATTTCGAAGAATTGTTGGCAAATTACAAAGAGGTACGTGTCCTCCGTTGAAATATTGCACGACTGTAGAAAATCAAGTAAAAGTTGAAGATATCGTTCCAATTATATCTGAGATACAATACGATGACGAAAATAATTTCTATCAAAAGCCTCGGCAAGTGTGGCTAGAGAATTTAAATACTGTAGAGGAAAAGAAATTGGGTTTAGTTACTTTACACCCACACATCTATGCTGCTGCACCCCGTATTGATATCATTCACCAGAATGTAAGATGGCAAAGAATGTACCGCTGGGTTGTAAGTCTATTGTGCTTAAATGTAATTATATTTGTGTGAAGTATACAAACTTTTATATATATATTTATTTTTTGTTTACAGTCTTATGCGCATACAAAAACGCGTGCTGAAGTTCGAGGTGGCGGTAGAAAACCTTGGCCACAGAAAGGAACAGGACGAGCTCGCCATGGAAGTATACGTTCACCATTGTGGAGAGGTGGTGGAGTAGCACATGGTCCTCGTTCTCCAACGCCACACTTTTACATGTTACCATTTTACACTCGTGTAGCAGGTCTTACGGCAACATTATCAGTAAAACTCGCTCAAGATGATCTACATATAGTCGATGAATTGGAAATTCCATCATCGGAATCGTCCTATATAGAGCAATTAATTGAGGAGAGAAATTGGGGACCATCTGTTCTTTTTATAGACAGCTATGATATTATGCCTAAAAATATTACACTAGCTACTGATCAGATTAAGCATGTCAATATGATGCCTGTTTATGGTAAGTATATTTATACAACTTGCATAAATTTTCTTATTATTTTGATATATACATTATTCTGATATGTACAGGGTGTCCCGAGAGTTTCTTCCAATTACTTTTGTGTCGATAGAGCAGACTAAACTGAATTGAAAAGTCCTCCATCATTTTGCAAGTTTTGCAATGGTTAACGAGATATTCATTTTTTTTAAAGATAGCCGAATATTGGTCTTCAATAATTTTTTTCTCAAATACTATCAACTTTACAAAAAATTGGAAGAAACTCTCGGAGGACATCCTGTGTGTATATTGAACAAATCTAAATACAAATCACATTATATAAAAATTTACATAGATTAAGTTAAATATTCTTGAGCAATGAGTTTAGTGACTCAGTATAAAAAAGTGAATAAATTATTTAAATATCCTAGGATTTCGTCTTTGCATATAAATACATCTTACAATTTCAATGAAAGTGAGTTTACTCCCAATACATTTTAAGACTTACATCTAGACTTATTGAATTCAATGTTCAAATTAATTAATCAAAATGAATGATTTTTTAATTAGTAAAGGAGATGCTTATTACAGTCTTCTTTAAAGATTCTTAATGACTCAATTATATTTCACAATATTTATGTGTCATATTAAAACTTCACAGTTATTTTTTTTATGTATGTAGGTTTGAACGTGTACAGTATGCTGAAACACAACACTTTGGTACTTACGGAAAAAGCAGCCAGATTAATAGAAAAAAAATTGCTTTATCATTTACATAGGACAGACAGTAATAAATTATTGCATCCATTTAGACTTGATCAATAATGAGGAACAATATTTGATGAAATTAGAAACGCATATATGTGTATTATTACTTATATATACAGATTGCATTGTATGTACATTTTTAAATATAACTTTACAAATTAAATCATTAAAACAATATTAAAGTAAAACAGTTTAATTATTGTCATATTATTTATCGAATCAATTTTCTATAGTGTACACATTCCTTCTTTTGAAACAATTCGTTATCACATCTGTCATTTCCTCTTTAATATTGGCAATGACATTTTTGAAACTGGCTAAAATTAAACGATATAAATTTTACAAAAAAAATTTTAGCACATACATTCAAGATATGTACTGACATTGTGACAGTTTACAAATCTTACCATAGGATGTGGATCTGTACCAAGCATCTTTTCTCGCACAGCCCATCTTACTTTTGAATGCTTTGCTTCTCCAGGAAAAGATATCCGCTTCCATTCTTGTTGATACTTTTGATAAAGAGCAACAGGATCACATCTCTTGGTGATACTTTTCTGTACCTCGGATTGTAACCTCCATGGTCGAATAACTGTATATAAATAGCTCGGATATAAAAATGTAAAATCCTTAAAAATTTTAACAAATTATATATGTAAATTTTGCACAACTTACATGATTTAGGTCCAGAATTAATACCAGATGACCTTGTAGATAAGGTACTTTGTGTACGAATGTTTCCAGTTGGATCTGATGTAACACTCTTTGATTCTGACCGGCTTACATAATTTGATAAAACTGGTGCGCTCGATAATTGTTCTTGTATTAAAGCCAGTGGTTTTATTTGTTCGTCTATTTTTAAATTTTGCTTACATCTTTCTGCCAAATGACTATTTTTTATCAAACATTTGGAAATATCTTGTACGTCTTTACTTTTTGAACTTTTAATAACTGGATAAGATTTAGTATTAGAATAATTCTGTTCACAATAAATTCTATTAGATTCAGTTACTTCAATAGTATCTTGCTTATTACAATTTATTTGTAACAATTTATCATCTGATTTTGTCACGTTTGCTTTGGAGCATCTTTGTTTTTGTATATCATCCTCCTTAGAGATACATCTTATTCGAACTTTTACCACTGACTCATCATCATCAAGTGAATTTTCAGGAGGAACGTTACGTTGAGGAGAATTACTCAAGGAATAATCTGTAGTGTCATGATGTGATCTATAAGCTGTCCTGAGCAGAGTCTGTTGTTTGTTAATTATTTTCGTTGTAATCTCTTCTTTTCGTTGCTGCTTTTCACGTTCTCTTACCTTTCTGTATATTTTCAAATCTAGAAAGAAAAATGTGTAGTAAAATCTCAACTGTTTTGCAACAAAGTAAACACATTGATTTTATAGCAAAATAATAGAAAGGAAAAATAACACAAACAAATGTGTATCGATTACGTGGTAATAACAATAATTATTATTATTGTATAAAATAAAATACACAGTGTGTTACAGAAGGAAATAAAAAAAATCAAGTATTGTAAGCGTGTTGCACTGACCTTTCATAAAAGCTTTTAGTTGAATCGCAGTGATGCCGACGAATCCTAACGAATTCAGAAGAACGAGAACTTCTCGCGGATCATCTTTAATTTCTGACATGATCGCATTAATTTGAAGAAACTTAAGGGATGGTATACGACAGCCTTCACCTTTTTAAATAAGAGAAACGTTAATACTATCATCAGAGGAAAAAACCTGAGATCACGGAGTAAAAAGAATGAAAAAGAAGATGATCAAACAGCTCGAAAATGGACGTTGGTGCCGCTAGTGTAAAGCATTACAAGAAAAAGGCCGCCATGGCTGCTCTCAGGTTTCTCTCTGCCGCTAGACCAATGAGCATCTTATGTCAATTAATATGGCAACTTTTAAGGCCTATTAAGCCTTGTGTCCACGATGCTAGAACTTGGACCGAGTTCTCGGATGAAGGAAGAATTGACCAATCATATTGGTCACGTGACCAATTCCATTGGCATGTGACCAAATTGTTCAAATGTGATTTGTTAATTCTTCCTTCATCCGAGATCTCGGACCGATTTCTAGCATCGTGGACACAAGGCTTTAGCCCAGGATATCGATCATGAAACTTTTTCCCTAGAATGAAAAGTAAAAAGTGTAAATTTTTACCATTAAAGTTAATTTACCATTAAATTTTTCACTTTTCACTTTTTATCCGAAGGAAAAAGTTTCATGACCCCTGGGGGGCCTATTCTGTACACGCTTACCGACAGTTGTCGGTGTCGTTAAGTCGCGATAGCCAATAAGAATTACACTTTTCTCCTAGAACAATTGGTTATCGCTACTTAACGACACCGACAGTTGTCGGTAAGCGTGTACAGAATAGGCCCCCCCAGACACAAACTTTTGCATAATGCATAGTGCATAAAAGAATTAGCCAATCAAAGTTCTTCTTTTCCGTGAAGTGGAAGGAAAGGAGGGATTCAGATTGGTTGTTTCTCTTATCCACTATATATTATGCGTTATGCAAAAGTCTGTGCTCCCCGCTTATCGCAGATGAAATGCATAACTGTGCATAAGCATGAGCATCTTATGTTAATCAATATGGCGTCTTTATGCTGGATGCTCATTGGTCCAGCGGTCTTATGTTATGCTTATGCACAGGGGCTCTATTCTTGAAAAGAAACGTATACGAAAGTCTAGGGAAATACTATAGTATACGTAACGTATACTATAGTATTTTCCTAATTTTTCGTATACGTTTCTTTTCAAGAATAGACCCCCAGTTATGCATTTCATGTGCGATGGGCCTATAAAGGCGAAAAACACACACTTTTGCATAACGCATAAAGCATGTGCATAAGGAATTTCATTGGCCCATTTTCTTATGCATGAGTCAATGAACGAATCAAATTCTTTATGTATATGGTTTATGCGTAATGCAAAAGTGTGCTGCGACCTTTATGTATTTCATGTGTTTTGGACTTAACAGCAAGCTCACTCAACTATTGAAGTGTTGAGTTCGCTGAACGTGGCTGAACGCACTCAATGCCTGATTCCATGGGTTCTCGGATGTCAGACCAAATTTATGAATTTGTTTATAAATTGTATAAGTTATTTGACGTTTCTGACGCGTTGACGTAAAATAACTAATAAAAAGTTGCATAATGAATAAAAGCAGTAATAGTGATTTTCTTTCGCAGTCTTATTTTCAAGGTATTGAAAGGTAAATCAATTTGTATCTATATAATGTACGTCTTCTATAAACGCTTTTGAGCCTTTCACGGTATTTTCTTCAAAAATACTAGAAGGTTTACGCATTGATGCGGAACTGAGTAGTTGAGTACTTATCAATGTACTCGCCAGTTGCCTTGATGATGAAGTAAACAGCAAGGTTCACAAAACATTGGCAATGGTCAAAGATACGGCTGTAACCCTTTCTGGGGTATTTTCTATAATTATTTCTCACACATAAATACATTATAGATTCATGTTATGTGTAGAATTACGAGAACAAAGAGCAGTGCCTTTAATCTTCAAATATCGGAAGAACTTTTGAAAGTTCGAAAGAAAATTTGGGATAATTTGTTGGATAAATATTCCAAGGAGGTATAATTTATTTTCTTTATTAAATGTGTTTATTAAAAAAAAGTTTAAAAACTTTTGTTACTCTTACTATCTTGCGATACATGTTTGGTATGTTGCAAAAAATGTTTATTTTATTTTCAGATGTCTGATGATAAAGAGATAAATATTTATACTTTAGAACTTGAAGAAGATGAAGAAAACGAAAAAGAAAAAGTAGTTAGCGAAGAAGAATATAGCTGTGAACAACGAGTATATATGCCTAAACCAGCAATTTTTATACAATATTGGATAAATACTGGTAATTCTCCCTATAAGATACTTCCATATGAGAATGAATTATCTGAAGCATGTTCATCTCTAAGCGAAAAAGAAATTACATCTCCATTAGTATCTCCAGTCACAAATGCAAATAAGCAAGAATGCAAAAATAACTCGTCTTGCAGTTCTATAGATACTGCAGCTTATATTCTATCCAATGCAAATATTACAAAGAAAGTAGATACTATAGCTATTATAAAAGGTGCGAAATGTGTTGAATCCCTAAAGAAACAAGATAATCAATCCCTAAAGGAAGTTGCTGTTAAAAATGGAGGATTTCCATCCAATGGTAAGATTAAATCTGTGGAAACTATTAGAATTGATTGTACGATAATACATACTGACAATAACAATATTAATGTTGATATTTTAGATACCAAACAGCATTCAATGTCAATAGAATATATGATGGCAGAAATGGATAATAAGGTTGCAAACGTATCTTCTAATGCAATACAATCTAATACATATTCACAGAGTTTATCTTGTGAAGAAACAGATAAAACCAATGAGCCTAATACTATAAAAAAAAATTTTAATGTACAAACTGTAGATAATATTGCGTCTGTTTTTCGGCAATTCGATAAAACGTCGCAACAATTGATCGCACATGATACAAATAATGTGTCAGATTTAGATCAAGATAAAGCGCTAGTAATGGATTTTCACGAGAAACAAGTATCAGAATATGCCATGCATGAAAATATTACGAAAAACATGAATTTGACAGCTCCCCGCCGTAAGAAATTATATACAAATAGGAATTCCCCTGTAGATCTAATACTAACCGAAACGCATAGTACAAATAGATTATCTCGAATAACACAAAGTTTACATCCTGCTTTAGATCTTGATGTTACAATTAGGAGAGAATCATTTTCAACTTGTAAAGACAAAAATAAACGGTCATTTTCTGCTAAAAGGATTCTTGATTCCAAGAAGCTCAAAGGAAAAGAAAAAGGAGAATCTGGTCGTATTTCCAGTGAAATGATTACAGAGATTAGTGATATAAATAACGTAAAACTACGAGAAATTAAAATTGTATTGGAACGATTGCCATTTTTACCAGTAAAAAAGTACACAAGTACAATGACGGAAATGCAAGTCTTAAATAAAAGTAATGCTGCTCATTGGGAAAAAGAAACAACTAAGAAAGACAATATGAAACTTCGAGAAATCAGAGTTGTATTGGAACGCTTACCTGCCTACAATATATGCCTTAAGGAAAACAGCAATGTTACAAATATGAATATTTTTTCCAATAAAAAGATTTTGCAGAATACAGGATTGCAAACTAAGCATAAACAAGAGCCTAAAATTAGGAAAATTTCTCAAATTTTGGCTTGTAAAAATGAAGTAGCTATTCGACCAGTTCGTAACAGTTATTCACCGAAAATCAATACCAAATTTAAGAAAGATACATACGATATTGTCACACAGCGTGGAAGCCAAATTTCTGATAAGATTGAGTCACAGTTTAAATTTCAGCATAAAACATTTCGACGCAAAGATTGTAGTAAAGAGAGCCAAAATAACCGTAGTAAATATTCAATTTTAACATCTACATCATCAGACGAAGATGATTTTGTTCGATCGATACAACATCCCAGAAAAAGATCAAGAGTGTCAACTGATGATGATGATAATATATCAGGCAAATCAAATATCGCTAAAAAAGAATTGTACGATCAAACCAAGTTGATTATTTGCGATAAAGACAAATATAGTTATAGTAGGCACTTAAATACGGTAACTTGTTCATCGGAAAATACTGTACAAAGAGGCATTGGTTCGATAAGAAGAAAGAAAGAACATGACAATACGCAAACGGGAATTACCTCCTTAAAGTTACTTCGAAATAAAGGGAAATTTGTGTTTTCCTCAAGTGAAAATGACAACAGTAATGTTACTGATAATTCAAATACAGCTGAGAAAAAAAGTTCGTTTTTTGATAGTAAGAAAAACACAAGTAATAACAATTTAAAGCACTCAAATGGAGCGATAAAAAAAAATAGGATAGATTGTAAGGATAATACTCACATTATGTCCTTCCAAACAGAAATATTTAACTCTTCAGATTCTGAAGAAAGTAGTAGTTACACTTCATCTACTTGTAAAGTGTTGACGAGTTCTTCTATTCACAATAGATGTCACGATCGTGTCAATTTAGACGAAGCTTTTAATGATTCAATTGCAAAGAAGTACAGTAAAAGACATTTGGGCTTATCAAATTCTTCTCTTGAAAAGCACAATCGGACAAACGATATAAGAACTAAATTGAAATCAATCGACAAAGAAGCCAAAATGAATAATAAACGATTAGCTAATAAAAAATCTAACAACGATATTAAGTTGAGAATCAGCGATACGAGGAAAGATATTTCTTTTTCTCCTCTTATAAATGATATACGAGTCACATCTGTGCAAAAACCATCAAATACTTTGGGAATAATTGAGGAAACTAATGTATCGAAAAATAAAGAGATCTCGGAAAAATCTAAAAATTCAGTAGCTATTCAACAGGGTGACGTTACATCTACAGTAAGAAAATTGTTAACGTTTCAAACAAAAAGTTATTACGATTCAAGTGATTCTTCTGATTCAAATGAAACTATGTAACTTTCATAAAATACATTGTGAAACTTGCGCGATATACTTATAATTTATATCAAATATACACTACTCGCATTAATTAAAGCATCACCTCTCACACCTCCGAAAAATTGGTAAACTTTAAATGAGTGTAACTTCTACAAAAATGGTCCAAATGAGACTTTCAAAAAAGCATTTTGAAATCTCTACTTTCGAAGCTTATAATTGAAATTTCAATAAGACTGATACTTTACGGAGTTATACGGACACAAATGGATATCCGTCAAATCTAAAAATTTTTCACAAACTTTACAAATGTCTATGGCATGAGATAAAAATTACACGAAAATGCGGTTTGCAGTATTGGAAAGAGTGAATCTTTACCTTTAATTTCGTTTTTACTGAACGTTGTACGATTTTTTTTTTCACCGAGTTATTCAACATTGAATTAAAAATGGTCCCTTTGACTTTGACTGTTCATAAAAGACGAACGGAGTGACGTACAGCATTTTTTTAAAAAACAAAAAAAAAGTTCAATGTTTTCTCCTTAAAGTGCTTTTATCAATTTTTAGACACAGATAAGCTTTTTATGTAAAAACTTAAATGAAAGGTGAAGTTGAAAACTGAGGCAATTATCCATTTCTATTCGACTCGATCTATTCTGGTCAAAAGAGAGAGAGAGTAAAGAGTTGAGATAATTACGTTAATTATCAGAGGATAATTCACGTAATTTTACACTTTAGGGTCTACTAATTTCCACGAGACTCATACGAAACAGTCGCGACATTTTTAAACTAATGTCCTTCATGTTCGAAGTTACGATTTTGGGCAAGACGGCATTCGCTGTATTGAAATTAATCTTGTATCGCAGTATGCGATCACACCGCTGGCATTAGCGTTACCCGAAGCGTACCGTACGTGAATGTTGCACAGTCGGATTTTATGCTTCTTGTGTTTGTGTGTGCGCGTGTATGTATGTGTGCGTGTGTGCACGCGCGTGTGTGTGTGTAAATAAAAACATTAAATTTTAATACGAGGTATTGCCGCCTCGATTACAAATTACGTTTCTTAAACGTTGGTGCATGTTTATGCACCGCTAGATCTCTACTCGAGGAATTCGATGCCAAACTTGACGAAGTGCATTCGTTAATTCTTCTAATGTTTGTATTCTTGGATAATGTCGTCGCAATCGGCGCTCAAGTATATCCCAGACATGTTCAATCGGATTGAGGTCCGGGCTCATCGGCGGGTGATTCAAAACGTTAACACGATTTTCTCTAAGAAATGTTTGTGTAATCAATGCAGTATGGCAACGGGCATTATATCATGCATAAGTATGAATCTAGATTGTACCTATTATTTCTGCCAATCCGAAATTACTTTCTTCGAAAAATGTCTGCACTTACTTAATTCTAGAGATCAACTGAGATTATTTGTATAAAGCATATTTTTCAAATGTGTCGACATTCAACTGAAAAGGTAATCTGACCTAGCATTAACATATATGTTTGCAAATTGAAAAAGAACAACAAATGAGTTATAGTGTACTTATTATTTCTGTCACTACTGTGTATATAGAATGTACATACAAATGTATAGATGTTTATATAAAAATGCTAAATTTAAAAAAAATGATTAAAACGATATAATTTATAAAATGTGTATGTGAAGAATTAGTAAATTATATTTGTAATATAAGATAAACTCACTGTATACTAATAAATATAGCACAGTTATGTATTAAAACGAATATGATATCTAGAAACATTAAAAAAAGATGAGGAGCAATTACATATATTCATCCTTCTTCTCTTTTCTTTTTGTCTACTTTCTCAATCTTTCTTTCCTCTTCTATAAACCATGGCTGTATATTAGTAAATGCATAGATTCAAAACTTAAAATATGAAAGAAAATTATAATAGTAGAGGGTGCTTTCCAGCAGTCAGACACAGTGTAACACAGTGAATCATTACATTCTTGTTGTTTGCCTACGTTAAACGAGGATGGAACGATTCTCTGTGTTATACACAGTATCTGATTCTGTCCTTGCTGAAAAGCACCCAGAATCAGTACAAAGAACGTTGAGTACAGATCATTTTTTGTTTTGTTTACATTAAGAAATAATTTATTTGCCATTTTCTTGAAAACTTAACTTTTTTTTGAAGAATAACAATATTAATTATGTCAGTTAGTTATAATAAGATTTTTATTCTTCTTATCAGTTAGAAAGTGACATAATTATAAAAGAATTGTATTATATATAATATAAATATATATGTATAATTATACATAGCATGGTTAAATGGTATAATTAAATAATATGGTTTTAAATTCTACATAAGATATATATATTCAGATTGCACATCTTTCATGTATGTGAAGCAAATGTCGTTACGATGTGACAATTCCAGAGTGCCATATTGAATTGACAATAGCTGCGTTATTCGGCAATGCAAATCTGAGGCATCAGAGTGCTCTTTTTCTATAGTGCACGGGACATATGCTATAATATAAGAGCACTCCGACACCTCAGATTTGCTATTACCGAATTCAGCTAATAAAAAATGGTAGATTTTAAATAATTTTTTTTCGTTCCTGGTACATTTAAACAATGTTTTTGCAACAATGTATTGCAATACACAATGTGTGTTGCAACGTTGCAGCAAATTTCTATGTTGTATGGGTTTTTGGATATCACTTTTGCAATCTTTTTATCAGATATGAACTGTACATACCATGTACATATGTATCTATATATCCACTGTATGCAAGATTAGATTGCAGTTATATGAACACAAAAGAATAAAAAAATGTATAAGAATTAGCTTGAGCCAAGAGTATATTACCAAAATAATGCTTTTATAATTTTCAAAATAGAAAAAAAGAACGAAAGAGATCGCAGTTAGAAGGGAATAGGGAAGAGGGAGAAACATTTGATGAAAGCAAAAATATGTCGAAGCACTTCTTTGTCCTAGTTCGTCTCAAGAGTGATCACAAACAAAAGCATGATCGAGCCATTTCGATCCATTTGGCCGAATACTTATTGCTCTCCGCGGTATGCAAACGTGCGAGCAGAAATTCTATTGAAAAGCATTTCGAGTCCATAGAGAGGCGTTTTGTTTGCGACATTAAGGCGGGGAGAAGCGCGGTCATTTTCACGGTGGTTCGTTGATTTGAGAGAATTGCTCTTAGGATCAAAGACGTCTCGTCTGATCGTTGTTTTTGCCTTATGGACACGACGAAGCAATGATCGCGCGCTAAATACTACAAGACCGTAAATACACCATACCGTTTCCTTTTCTACTCAGTCAGTATAAATGTAACAACATTTAATATAATATTCATACAATTATTATGTGATTTATTTAAAGTTAATATTTTTTAAAACTATTCTTATACATACATACAATGGCCATGAGACTCATGCAACATTTATTTAGATACAATATATTATTACGTAAAATGAAGAAAATCAAGAACATTTATCAAATGGACTGTATACATACTCTGCGTGATTATATGTGATGTACATTTAATGTAATAATTAAGTGAACATAAATGATAAATTTATAATAAAACTTGTTCAATTATACATTTTTAATTTAGATTATACTTAATTTATCATATTTAAAATGTAGTAATAAATAAATATTATGTTGATATTATGTTTCTTTTGCTATATATATATATATATTTTGATACTAGCGTCAAACGAGCATAACATCTATTTTGTCATTTTTTTTAAATATTTAATAACATAAAATAAACAATGATTCTGTATAATGACATTAGCAAGTCAAATATTATTGATAACGTTTATATATTATTATTTCTCAATGGTTTTGTACAATTTTAAGAACAAATTGTCCATTAATTAAGAAAGTAGCGTATGTTTTTTATCTGACGGGCAGAATCTACCGTTTATCGCGTCTTCCTATTGGCTACTTTCCTATTCTGTTTTTCTATTCAATATTTTGAGCTTGGGTCTAATTTAATAAATTTGTGTGTGAATTAAATAAATTTGATCTATTGTCCAATAAGCGCTTAATAATTCTTTAATATATGATATATGTAAATATATATGGTTATTATAATATATTTATTAATAATATGTAGACTCTTTTGCGCTACTCTTATATTATAAATATATGTAGAGCTTCAGTCGCGCTTTTATACACAAGGTCTCCAATTTTAACAAAATTATGCTAGAGAGAAAAACATACACATATTAAAGAATGTTTAAAAACATTTGCAGCAGTGTTAAGTAGATCGCATCCTAAGTTTAGCAATCGTTAATGCATTCGACACATTCGCTAATAGTACACATGAGATACAAGAGAGGTCACACTACGACAATTTTCCGATTAATCTGTTATATCGTTTTCGCATTTTCTTCCATATTTTTTAACAGATTAGGAGGATGAAATTACTCTTTGAATTATCGCGTTTGCACCGTGATTAAATATGTTTATTCGTTCTTTCATTATATTTCTGTTCAAAGAAAGAAGCAATGTTTGTCGCAAAAATTTCCAGCGATATAAGAGATTAAATTATGTATCATTTATTTCATTTTAACTTATTGTACTATTATATATACCATGAGTTTAAAACCGCGTTCTTCGTTTTGAACAAACCTAACGACGCCATTAAAACGTCACTCATAATATCTGTCATATTGTTTTTAATATTATAGTGTGTTTTAGATAAAAGACGCGTTTCGCTTTTTTCGTTGTATAATTATATTATTACACGTAAAATACAATAATATATCACGCGTAGGCATATAACAGATAGATGTATGAACTGGTGCGCAAGTATTGGAACAATTTTTAGATTTTATTAAAACCGAAAGCTGCTCGATCGAAAGGCAACATATGTCAGCCGCGTGCGTTACTAACAAGTCGGCGTCGCGTGTCAAAGGATCGTTACATGCGACGCGCGCGCGCACCATGTCCTCCCTTTCGCCGCGGTTTTCGCGCAATTAGTTGGGCTAAATGCCGCCACACTTTACGCAATCGTTCGCCTCATGCTCACCGCTGCTTATCCTTCTTTGCACGCGACTAAATAGGAGGAGAGAGAGAGAGAGAGAGAGAGAGAGAAGTGTAGCAAGTCCACCGCTAACGACACATCTGTCATCATGCGGTCGTGCATTTCCGCCATCGCGTACTGCTCTTTCCTATGAAAACATACAACACGTTTTAATGCGTATGTTGTATTTAAACTTTAAAAATTGTATTTTTTTATAGATATTCAATGGATATTCTCTATTGAACGTCTAAATATACTGTAACAGGTTAAAAAATTAGATTAATTCCTATTTAGAATAGAAAAGAGATATGTGCGTATATCTGTTGATCTTATTGTTATATTTTAAATCATAACTTTTGTAAAAGTGTGTGTGTGTGTGTGTGTGTGTGTGTGTGCGCGTACGTATAATATAGTAAAATAAATCAGACTGCTATTTTCTCTAGAATATACGATAAAGAAACGATCATATTTAATGCCACGCAGCGAGTATAAAAGAATAAGAGAACGCGCGCATTCATTGCAATTAAATGCTACAATTTTCTCAATAAAAGAATAAAAGAGAAAAAAATTCAAATCATATCATCGCGCATATATTTTACATTTTGGGCTGTTCTCTTTTCTTTTCTTTAGAACATGCCACTAATAAAAAATGACCGTTTCTTTCTTTTTATTACTTGTTATATTCTATTTCAAGTTTATAGATATTATATATTTAGAGACGCGTCAGCAGTTTAAAGTTACACACATAATCTGAAATCTTCGAGTGTTGCTGTAGCTTATTGCCGAGCACGAAGCCAACCACTCTCCTATCTTCTTGATCTCTGGAGTGTGAAAAATATTTAAATCCTGTAATCGATGTCACGGTTTGAATACTGTGTCAGCGTAAAAAAGAAACGCTCGGGCACACTACTCGAGTCGAAAGTGCATTGTTCAAACTTATTAATAATAATTATTATCGAATACTGCCACTTTTATTTATCTTTTTTTTTTACTTTATGCTAAGCAAATATTTGTCCTAAAAAATTTATGTAAAATATTATCGTGTAAGAGAAAGGAAAGTTATACAGTCTGACGCACTACAGATCGATAACATTTTTAACGTAATAACTCAATGCGAACAATTTCGTAGTTATAATCAATACGAAAAATATTGCAAATATGTAGATTTTATCTTCGATATTAGAGTCTAGTACAAAAGAAAAAATTAGAATGCTATATATACCCATACCTATATGTGACAGCTTTATAGGAGGGGACGCAACGTAGAATACCGAAAAAGGAGGACACATGCAAATAATTTGACTTGAATGGCAATCTCCATATTTAGTATAGCTTGTTGATGCTTTGTAATTGTTATATGGAAAGAACAATTTTATTTTAATATCTAAAAATTGAGCTAGATACAATAGATCTGAAAATGAATCCAAATAATATTATGTAAAACTGATCTCAAAAATGTCGAATTTTTACAGTAGGTATTACACATCATGCTTGAGATGTTTATATGTAATTATTTTCATGGTCCAATAAAATTATTTTCAGATCTGTAATTAGCTAAATTTTTAGATACTGAAAAATTGTTCTTTTCGTGTACATGTCCATTATAAAATCAGTCAGTAAAAGCAATCTAAACAAGTAGGTATTTAATTTTAAAATATTTTAAAAATTTGAGAAGAATACTATTTTTCTTCATAATTACTGAATCTTCATTTCGACACAATTTCTTGATTTAGCGATACAATTTGCGAACATATTTTAGTAGATTTTAGCTGTATGAACTGAAATAAAATTTGCTACCGTTTTTTCGTTCAGTATTGATCGCCAAGAATGAAGAGACTCTTGATGAACATCAAGTTATAGACACTCGCAGCTAGTGCTACGTACAATGCTGCTATATTGTGAAAATATTGATTACAATTCACCAACAACGGAAACAATGCCATGGACTTCGATATCTTAGCGACACAAACAAAAGCAGTTCGAGTATCGTCTTCTATATCATGACGCAATGGTTGCCAAAATTGTATTTTTAATAAAATAGAACAATTGAAGGGCTAAGAGCCAGTTATGTATAATAAAGAACGTTTAATTTAAAAACATAAAAATAATAGTACATCGTGTAACGCGTGAGGGCTAGTGTTATGGCGCGAAGGGCGCGAAAGCACCAGCGAATTGAGTGCGCGCCCGTCCCGCGCTATAAACAATATACCCACACTCATAATATTTTTTACATAACTGGGGCGTTCTTTATTACATAACTAGCTCTTAGCCCCTCAATTATTCTATTTCGTTTTATTCTGTACAGAGCCTTATTATTTATACTTATTATTATATTTTTAATTTATTGTTTATCGCGTTTATAATAAATTATAAAACATATTTCCTGCGTGCGCGCGTGCGTGTGTCTGTGTGTGTGTGTGTGTGTGTGAACAAAGTATTATTAGTTTAAAAGTATAATTATTGTTAAAAGTAAAACGTTTTTTCGCGACAAAAACAAGATAATCATACTTATGTAAATTATAATTAATGCAAATAAAAGTTACTGTTACGTTCGCTATGCTCCATAAATTGAACTTAATATATAAAGACATACTTTTATATGATTTATTACGGCTCGGCGCACAAACGCTTTATTATAAGCACCGATAAAATAATATACCTACTATATTAAAGACGGTCGCGCGGTCTTATGAAAGTTCGCGTATGACTAATAGTTTTTGAGATTTTACAGTGTCAAAATTAAAAATATTTAAAAAAAAGTTAAAAGTTATATATACACATGGTGTCCTATTTTCAATTTTGACACTGTAATATCTCGAAAATGATGCATTTTCAGAAAAAAATGTTTCAAATAAAAAAGTTGTAGGTATGGAACGAAGTAACGAACTAACAGATAGAAAAGAGTATATGCCGATGAAACTGTAACTTTCGAGCCTTATAATTGGAAAAATACTTAATGAAAGATAGTTTATTATAGTGTTTGAAAATCTCTCGAGGTAAGCTACAAAAATATAACACATCACTCAATATAAGTCCCAGGCCTGACATAATAGATGGCGCACTAATAACAAATCCATATGATTTTTAAAAAGTACTAAACCTTCAAACATACGTGTCAAAATTTTATCTCAATCGGACTTACAAGTTACAGTGGTTTAAGTGATGCTACTTTTGTCGAATTTGGGCCACCAGAGCGTTCAGCATCATTTTTACAACCGCGTTTAAAATCAACATACCACCTCTTAACTGTTGTTTCCGACGGAGCAGAGTCCGAATAATAACACTTATCAAGCCATTGTTTTGCTTGAATGGTATTTTTTCCCATCAGGAAGCAATGCTTCATCAACACACGAAATTTAGATTTTTCCATTGTTTTGAAAAATGCAAAAGTAGCGCCACTTAAACCACTTGTAAAGATCCGATTGAGCTAAAATTTTGACACGTATATGTTTGAAGATTTATTAGTATACTATCTTTAGAAATATTTTTTAATTAAAACTTTATCACAGATTTTATATATTTAAAATTCATATTGAATAATGACATTTAATTTCTTCTAATAATTATATTAGCAGTGTAAAATTCTTTTCTTTTGTATTGTGATTTTTTTCTTTACCTTTTATATTAAAAACAAGTATCTGGTACATTCCTATACTTACTATACCTCTTTCTCGAGATACAATTTAATAATGTAGAGGTTATTTATTTTTATACATATTTGAGAGCTATTTCGATCATGTATAGCGAGTCTCCTATTTTTCCTTTTTTTTCGCTTTTTTTACATTTTCAAAATTATTTTTCTGTTTCTAATGGAAATGTTTGTCTTGTGATGATATTTTTAATATCGTGCATAAATAATTTTGATCTTTCTTTCTCTCTTACACAATTGTAAGTTAAAAGAGAAATTTTATCAATAGAAAGATCATTGTGAAAAGTTATCTACAACGTTAAGAATTCGAGAATATGCACAAGTTTTTTTTTTCACAAATATAAATCCTAACGGGAATTTGGCGGCTTTTAAATCTTTTTGACGGCATTCATATAATTCGCTATATTATCACACGATGCTAATAAAGAAAAGTAGATTTCACACCTGTAGCCGCAAAGTAATACTTTTAGATGATATTATACCTATATACATACATATAAAGGACTAATTGTAAGCGTGATTAATTGAACTTTTTTCGTACTTGTATAGTGTATAATTTGCAATTGTTAATGTTACGTACTATCTCTTGGTATTTCAAAGCATGTCATCTAAAATATCTATTATATTAAACTGACGTTAATTAATTCTAATGTTTTACATCTATCTAACTCCTATGGAGTGGTTGAAAAATAGGAAAGAAAAGAAAACATTGATCATTCTCCACGGAAGTATCGACGCGACACGACGACGGGGCAAATAAACACATCGAGACGAAATCTCCGTTACCGTAACGGAGGGTGTGTGTTCCCGCGCTTCTTCCTTCCCCTTTTGCCTGCGTCTTCACGGTCGTTCCATAATCTCATGACGGGGTCTACCTGTGTATGTATAGCTACGACGGCAGCTGTCGCTTAATTGAATTATCTAGTTTCCAATTCGACGCGGAGATTTCGAGCAAAAGGCCCGACGAAAAGTCATGATGGCTAAATATTGAAAAACATGCCAAGGCATTGTTAAGCCTCTGGCCCTCGATTCATTTTTGACGGAGGCGGAGCTGCCGATTTGTGAGAGCTTTTGTTTGTCGCGATCTTTGCCGATCTTTAGATTCAGATGCCGCTCTGCGCCGCCATGGCGGTGGTGCTATTTTCTTGTGCCTATTCAGGTACCAAAAACGTGCAGTGAAGAACATGGAAAACATGATGAAAAATAGATACTGTCTAAAGATTGCGGTGTTATTTATTTTCGTGCGTTTGTCGGAATTGATCATCGCGGTAGGTAAACTTTTCAAAATTCTATCAGCTTTCTTATCGAGATACAAATGGCACAGCACTTTCTCTTCTCTATCAAGTTTGCGCGGGCGATTTACGAAAAAAAAATCAGAGGAAACGATTCATAAGAAAATCTAATAATTAATTATGGAAAATTTTATATTCGATCAAACTAGATCTTCTATTCATATCTTATAAAGGAACACATATTATTATTATATATATATTATATACACGCACGCACGCACGCACGCACGCACACACACACACACATGCACGCATGCACAAGAACGGGAGATCCAAGTTCAAATCCCGACTGAGGTATAATATATGTAGTATTTTTTGCAACAAATTGTATTCGTAATTTTTAAGATAATTTTTTTATTAATATTAAATTATTAATATTCTTATAAAATCCTTAATTTATATCTCTGTAAAAATGTAAAAAGTACTGAAAGTTTTCCTTTCTACCACAAAATATTTTTTTTTGTTCTTTCTAAAAAGTAGGATGCGATATTGTTCAAGAAAGCGAAATATAAAGAAAAAGGAATTTGTGTGTGTGCTACTCTTAATATTGTACATTCTACATATATGTCCTTAATGCTCTGTTATACATTTTATATTGCACTTTTTACTATGAATTAATTCTTTTCTATGTTAATTTCGTTGTATTTTTATTAGATATATCATATTCTGTTTTTACAGACACATTTTGTAGAGTTACGTTGTTTATTCGCACATCAAAAAAATGATTTCAAAAAAGAGAAAGAAAAGAATGAAAATACAACTAAAGAATTTGTGGGAGTTTCGGGGCTGTAAAACAGTGATTATTACTATTATTGTTTTATGGTTAAACAATGAGCATTGAGAGCTCAATTTTTCAGAGCGATTTTTCTACGAAAACTTCTATGAAAACAAGTAGCATTGCGATGTTACGTGTGGTGACAGTATAATTTTGAGTGACGCGTAACAATAGTATACGATATACATCGTAAAACACTAATTAACCCCATTCTTAAAAAAAGACGACTGTCAATATATATACATGTATTGACAGTCGATATACCGTGACAAATTCTAATCTGATTGGAGGAATATTTGTATATTCATGTTATGTGATTCGCATAAGAAAATTTCCTCAATTATTAAGTCGGAAGTGAAGTTTGAATTTATATTTGGTAATCAATTTTATAAAAAATAGGAACAATTATCCAAGTTGTGGGTGCGTATAATAACATTGTACCTACAATGGAATAGTAATTACTTTCTTACTATGTAAAAATTATATAAGATAAAAAAAGAATATGATTCTAAAGATTTGCGACTAAGGAATTTTCTTTTACTATTACGAGAGTACATTCCAAAACGTCCTCTCCGAGGAAAATTTTACTCGAAATATATGTACAATACACGTAACTTTTGTACTATAGTATATTATACGTGTATATAGAGTAAAATCTTCTCTCTCCTCGGAGATGACGTTTTTTGGACGTTTGTAGCCTGAATATTGTCAAAGGGTTCGCAATTTGAGAAGTCTAAATGTCGGTGAATAGAAAACGGAATTCTGATGTGCTATATGAAAAACGGACTCTTGCGTTAATTCGACAGTAGCGAATGATATATCAAATAGTATTATACACTAGAAAAAATGAATGTTAATATCCGTGCGTATACATTTCTAAAATATGGCAGCGCAGCCATTTATTATTCATCTCCGCAAAGCGGCACATCAACAATATCGTCCATTGACAACCTCTGCTTCACACACACGACGTTGTACACCGCGACGCCCCGCCCACGATCGAACTACAGAGAACGCCGACTAGTCCTCACGAACCCTGTATGAATCAAGGGTTCTACCCTGATTTCCCAGCTCTTTGCTTTTACCATATTGAGAAGAAGAAATTCATCTAAACGTGCTCTTTGGAAAATATTAGCTAAAAATAAAAGTAAATTATAAAATTTTGCACGCGCGCACACATAACACAAGAAAAGACATTTGGAAAATAAGAATATATCAAATATATTAAATATATATATTTACATAAAGATTTTCTTATGAAAACAGTTGTAAATGAAATTTAAATCGATCAGAATAAATCAAATATAAAATAGATAGAATTCTATAATAGTTTCAAAGCGGATCTTGGTGCAAATAATGTTTCTATGTAAATTTTCAAATAGATTTTCAATTTTATAAACTGCGTACTCTGATTCAGTTTGTTGTACAGTCATAAAACGCACAATCATAAATTAAAGCTGGAAATAATATCACAATTAAGTTTTGCAGTTCTATAATTCTTTTTATATATATATATATATATATTATTATCATTATTAAATTAACTATCAATGCATAATTTGTGACGAAAAGATTAATTTCAACAACATCTGAGCAATGTAGACAAATTTACAATAAATTTACAGTAAATAATTATATGCTTAATTAGCAGTGTTTGATCAAATATCATAAAATATAATATTTCTCCCACATTAAAAGAAACTTGTTGATGTCCTCATCTTCCGGGCAAGTCTGTCATATCGATATCTGTGACATATATACGGTATACTTAAAAAACGATTCTGTTTCTATATAGTTTTCTACTCGCCGACATAGGACAGCAGAAGCGGTTCTCAACTTGTTAGTTGGAAAGTTATTGAGGATTGTTTATACGGGCGCTGTATTATTCGAGCAGGTTCTCATCTAATAGTTGGTCGGATTCACGGAGGGTGGTCTGGCAGTAATGCTTTCATCTTCATCGGCATCTTCCGACAGTCAACAACATTAACTGTGACCTTTTTCCAGCTCCAGTGACAATCTTCCCTTTTTTGTTATACGTGTTTCATGTGACATCGTAACGTTTTACTAAACGTTTATAGGTATAAGTGCTACTTAGGTATAAGTGAATACTCTTTGATTTTTTATTTTTAATCCGTATATAAATGCACATTGTTTCACATACATATATGGCAAGAAAAATAATTACTCTAAAGTTTACAACTGATCTCTCAACACAATATAACAAAATGCAACGAAATGTGCGAATAACGTTTATTTATTTTGAATTTTACAAGACTTTGAATGCTATTAGGTTGATGCAAAAGTAATGTTGATTTTTATCGTTTTAAACTTTGGGGGCTTTATTCTAACAATAAGGATACGTTCGATTACGTTCGTGTTGTATCGCATTTTCAAGCGTAGTTTCCACTTTGTTAATTGTGCTAGTTTTCAATGTTAATAATAATGATAATTAAGTATGAAAAAAAAAAAGCAATTTCGAATATTTTGAATACAAATTCAAACTAGATTTTAAAACAGCAGAAATGAGTCGAAAAATTAATGAAACATTCGGCTAGGAAACTACAAACGAGAACGGACAGTATAATGATAGTTTCAAAAATTTCGTAACGGAGGTAATACAGTCTTGATGAAAAAGTTTGGGGATGGTCTGCGCAGTCATTGACAAATGAATTTGAAGGCAATTATTGAAGCGGATCTATTAAAAACAAGAGATTGCGCAGGATTTAATTAACAGTTTTTCTTATCAATCAAATATAGTTTATTATTTTAATCGAATGAGAAAAATAAATAACCGACATTAATCGATCTTGCATCAACCTAATACGAAGCTTTACGAAAAATATTGATGGAGGACTATATTAAGCTCATTCTACAATAAGTCGGAAGCCGTTGTCGTATGTCGTGCCGTAAGAAATTCACCAATCGCAGTTGAATATGAAAAAAACAATCGACCATGATTATTAGTGAATTTCTTACGGCACGACATACGGCAACGTCTTCCGAATAAATGTAAACTAGGCCTTAATAAGACTTTACGACGTCTATACATTAACTATTTTAAATTATAGAGAAGTAAAGAAATAGCAACAAATTATATGAAAATGAACTATTTTTTAATAGGATCACTGTAATATGTATTTTTATCGACTACATAATGAAAAGAACGATTTTGCTCAAACAATGTAGCTATAGCTGATGCGCACAGATCTAAAAATAATTTTTATTAGATTATTAAAATACTTAATTATGTAGAACGCCCAAGCATAATAAGCAACGCTGTAAAAAGCTTTGAGATTCTAGCAACCTACATAATTAGTGTTTAATGGTTTAATAAAATTATTTTCACATCTGCCACTTTAGATACTTTTTAGCAAAACTTTTTTCCGCGTAAACTTTTTAAATCTAAATATTCGCGGCCTTAAAAAAAAATAAAATAATTGTTGAAATTATATTTATCTTTTTATATGCAAGTATATTTGTAGAGATATGTTTTGAACTATTTCACTATAATATAATTGTATTATCTATTTATATTGTCTTTTAACAGAGGTGTCAAAGAACAGTTTTTTGCAGAAGTGTCTAAAAAATTAATGAGAATAAAATCTCTGTGTAAGTGTGTGGTGTGTGCGTGTGTGTGTGTGTGTGTGTGTCGAACTATCCAAATAATTATATAGGTTGCTTATAAATTGATTATTATTATTACAATGTTACAACTTTTTCTAGCATTGCTCATCAATATGCTCGAGTATTGCTAACAAAATTATTTTTAGATCTGTATTTATCTAAAATACTTAAATTTTTAGATACTTTAGCAAAATTGTTCTTGCCATGCTGAAAACGGGAAAATTTGTATAAAGAAATAAAAACGGTCATTTATTGTTGTCCGTATATTTCCAAACTTTTGACATCATGATTGACATAGTTGACAACTTATATCGATTATGAGAGTCCTTGATTAAAAAATCACGCAAATTAATTTACAAAACTTAAAAATTCAAATCTAAACCGCATATAACAACTGCGCATCTAATGTCAATCAGATTCACGTTTTTGCTATACTACATTTGGCGAGATTTATTTTTCCGCGCGTGAAAATACACGGTTGGAGCACAGATCGACTTTAGTAGGCTCTTGGAGAAGAAATAATTTGGATTTATCGCGGATAGCACACGCACACACACACACACACACGCACACACACACACACACACAAACAGTGACTGAAAAAAGAGGGAGAGAGAGGAGTAGGAAGGGAGAAGGGGAGGTGATAGAGACTCAAGCGTAAGGCGGAAAGCGGCCAGGTGTGAACCCGACGAGCCCAGAACTAATAGAGCCACAAATCAATGGTGCGATGGGCCATCGTTACCTTCGCTAACACAACGTGTTTACCACACAGAAACCAACGGACGCAAATCTCTTGCTGGCCGACGTCGAGGGGAGAAATAGAGATACCGATCCACTTCTCATCCCTCACGCTCGATCGCTCGTATTGTATCGCGTTCTCTCTCGCGTGCAAAAATGATTTGGCGGTTCTTGTTTGTTGCACCATGTTAAATCGAGAGAGACGAAAGGTACTCGCCACGTATAAACCGTAAATATGCTCTTTACCCAAGTAAACGCGAATGATAGATGATTCAAATATTGTATAACAGTCTCATCCTGCGAATATTACAAATTCGCTCGTGTCAAAAGTTGTGTCAGACTCGGAGACGATATTTCTTTGCGAGATTTAACCAAGGCAAAGAATAAAAGAGATGCTGCAATAAGAATAAATATGTACGTCGGCAATAATTCGGCGACAACTGCTGCACCTATGGTAATTTTCCCATTTTCACGTGAATGCCCCAGTTGCGGTAGATTATAGATATAGATATATCATCAGTTTCATCGAACAGAGCCGATATACGTATAACTATTAAAGAATCAATCTCTTCTGTAGCATCTGGAGTAAATAGCAAACTATAAAAGAGCGACAGCGTTTGAGTTTGTCGGCACGCACGGCGTGAAAATGGGGCGGGCATGGCGCAGGGATGCGGCGCGGTAGAGTTTGTGGGATATGTCGCTACTCGGATTTGACAAATGAACCAAGGCAGAGAAGAAAGAAGTCGGTTGGTTGAACGTTCTTTTTGTGATCTGCCGATGACCGTATACCTTTCCTTCCCTGTACCGCGTTGCGTGTCACACGTATATACATATGTATACGCATATACATACGTACGTATAAGCGCGGATACATGCGCGTTCGTTGTACTGCCCTCACAACATGTCGCATGGCTCTAACATTATTACTATTAGCTGCGCCCGCTTACGGTTACAGCTCTATTATTGCCCGCCATACAGAAACTCACCTCGAGCCTTTTGCTCGCCGCGAGCGTGCGCTACGATCTCTTTCTATCCTTCCTCGCGCGTTGCCCCCCTCCTAACGTGACGGTGAATCGGGGACTCGCAGTTGTGATTAATGACTCACTGCAGGAATCACACTATCCAGTGTCGTCAATAAACATCTCTCGAATTTGTACAAAGTCGCCGCGTGAACTTGTAAAATCGGTGCAAATTTACATTCAATATTTTTACGTTCTAATATTTTTACAATAAAAATAAATCAGCAATCAGCGTTTATAATTTTGCATTTCTAAATGCAAAATGATGTAAATACTTGTTTATCTAGTATATGTAATGAGAAATATCGCGTCACACACAAAAATAGAATTGTGCGTATATTATACCCTTTCGTTTTAATTGAACTTTCCTTTTTAAATATGTGTCATACATGTATATGTATGTTTATATACAATGGGGCCCCTTGCCATCAATATGTCGAATTTTGTTTGATTTACCTATAAACAATCTCAAAGGATATTATAAATAAATATGCTGAGATTCGCGTTATCGTCAGTTCGAATCTGTTGCCACATTTGCCACACAGCTCTTTCGACTCGTTTTGGCTCGTTCCGACGCTTTGTCGACGTGTTGTCACCAATTGTCGCGCGCTGCGCCCCACGAGTTTACACACAACAGGGTGACGTGCAGTTTATGCGATTCCATTGTCAAGCATAGCTGGTTCTTCCTAACTATACGCAGAGACATATACATATATACGAGTATGTTTACTACTCTATGCGTTTTCTTAATGTATTCTATTTCATTCAAATCCGTTCTTACACTATCACACTATCTCTTTTTTCAGCACAATAGCAAAATAATTTATTTTTCGATTCTGCATATATAATATTAAAGTTTTCTTATATCTCATATTTTCTTATATTCTTATACTTAATTTTTTATTAAAAATAATTTTCCAATAATCCTTATAAACAAAAAATTGTTATAATTAATGATTCTTTATACTTTTCTTACATTTCTTAGTGTTTTTACAATAAAATGTCTTCCTCTTTCTTTTTTCGTTATATAAATTAGACAGAGAGACAGAGAAAGTGGAGGGGGGGGGGAGGAAACGTATATTATCTAAAGTAATATGCAGATGTTCCCTCCGGCGTACAAAATGATACAAGGATACTAACGTACCTATAACAATAAATGTTTAAAGAACCAAAAACATTAGAATATAATAAAGAAAAAGTAGTGCGCGCGAACATATAGGTACGTACACACACGCATGTACATGCACATATCTATATGTACATATAGAATTGCAAAATGGTAGAGGATTTTTCGACTCAATTTAGTCTACTACCTGCCTACAAATGGTATGTTAAAAAGTTAGGACATCCTGTGATGTGTGTGTGTTGCGTGCTAAGACGTGCGCGTAATAGAATAGGTATACATATACGAGAATAGGTATATATCGTACATATATGTATAAGCGCTTAAATAAGAATATTTACTGGATTCAAGAATGCTTTCTTATAATATTGGATTGTACAACGCAACGGAATAAAATAACAAATAACATGCAGAAATACGTATAGAATATATAAAATAGAAAAGTAAGGAATGTAAGATATAATATTGAAGAAAGAGCAAGAAATGCAAGATTGTGCAAAATTATACAAGATCACGCAAAATGTATTAAATATAATAAAACATTAAAATAAAAACAAAAAGATAATAGATGTAGTGTAAAAGTTTGATATAAACAAACCAGCAATTAAACAGCAGTCATTTGTGGCAGAGAGAGAGAGAGAGAGAGAGGTGTGTGTGTGTGTGTGTGTGTGTGTGTGTGTGTGTGTATCCTCAAAATGTAATGTAGTAATTTATCAATTAAGACTAAATGTAAATGTGTAAAAAATATATCGAGATGTGCATATATAATATATTAAAATATTAACATTTAAAAGTTACAAAATTAGAATATTTCAATTCCTATTAATAATGATCTGGCAAGTATAATATTATATTTTGATAATCTTCAACTTTTTTTTTAGCAAAAAAGAGATGAAATATATGCGTATGTATAATATATTGTATATATATATGTATACATATGTTCGCATATACATGCGCGTATACATAAAGACGTATGTACATACATGTATATTTAAGATATGCAGCATAAAATGTCTAGAGTAAGCAGGAAACATAAAATAAGTTGAAGCAAAACGTGTTTTCTTTACTATCAAGGCTTCCGCCTTTTTGCATTCTATTTTGCGTAGGCGTACTCATTTCGCGATGACATTGCAACGGCAATTAAAGCAACTATATTTATTGAAAACGATTATCGTGGGATTCGCTTAGAATCTAGAGCGTTGCAATTAAGTCACGGAAAGTTATTTTTTATTTATTATGCGCTATGGAGAAACTTATAGCTGCATGCAAATATGCCTAATGAAATATTTCGTGGCGTGTGATATGCATCGTCTCGCACTAAGACTATGAATAATTATAATTTCGCAAGGATTATATTCGGGTAAAAATGTTCGTCTTAATCACAATTTCTTTTGCAGATCCGGTTTCCGCGGACTTACATACTAGATATAATTATCACGATGAAACTATAAACTCGAGAAATTTAAATTAGGCTGTAATGAAAACACTTTTCTTTATGATAGAAATAATTTCTGTATTTTAATTACACGGTCAAGCGATCAAGGAAGATATGTAATTGGGTTTATAATATCAACCGGTATTCGCGTAAGTAGTTCAGTCGTAGCTCTAATTATACTAGTTTACAAAGTTTTATATAAGTATACAACGACTATTTTTAGAATTATTTCGACGCTGAAAAAATCTTGGAATTTGCCATTCGAAATATTCCTATCAGATTTTTGAAATATAAAGATAAGCACTGCTTTTCAGTACAATATACATATAGAGTGTATTTTTATTGAAATTAGAAAATAACATTTAATTTTTATTTTTTATTAAGATATATATTTTATTTAGAGTCCACAGCAGCCTACCGTTCGTGATCCTATCATTTATCCCTGATAAAGTTTCTCAATTTGTTTTCGCGCTTATTGTGCCAAATTATATTGTATTTGGAAAGAAATGTAATACGTGTGTAAAAAATGAATTCTTGGCGATACTTTTGTAAACAAACAAATGATATAACAACGATGTAATAGCTATATTAAAAAAAATTTGCGATTTGATGAATCTTTTCTGGTGACAAACTCAGCATCCCAAATCAAAATTCGTTTCCATTTCTGGCAAAATAACTATTTCCATTTTTTATATTTAAAGTTACTCAAAACTTGTAACTATTGCTATTTATTCGTTTTTGTTTTATTGACAACATGTTCTCGTAGGTTCTTTATAGAAAATTTTTTTCCCCATACACGTATATATAAATGAATACATTTTAACGAGAGATTCCAGACGTGCACATCTTTCCTGTAAAAAGAGAAATGAGCGTGCGTGTTTCATTCGAGATGAATACAAACGTCGAGGCTTCACAAACAAGCAGACAATAAAGACACGCATCTCGATTGTCGCAACACAATAACCGGCACAATACGGGCAACAATTGTATCCATCAATGTCGCTATTCTACACCGTCGCCCTGTAAATTAGTCCTCCAGGATCTCATGACGCATCCTGTGGGAGAAGCTCGCGTGTCATTCCCAGTTACCAACACAATACCATCAAAATTCTGTCACAGGAAACCCAGGGAATTCCCCGATTAGTTCTGTCGAAGATTTTTTTATTGACATTCTACTTTATTAGTTGAAGCCCTTATTCTCTCGATCTCATGCTTTCAATCAATTAATATTAAAAATAATATTTAAATACAAGAGGACTCTTAATATAAAAATGACAGTTGTGTAATATAAAAGGACTAATAAGAGTCAAGTAAATAGGAATAATTTGTCAAAATTTCAAATAAAGTGATGAGCAACAATGATCTAATTATAAATTTTACTTTAATAATTCGACAAATTGATATTACATTACATAATGCGCGCATTACAATTGATATTAAATTATTATCAGCTATATAAACGATGTTTAAATTATATATATTTTTTTCTTATTGTTGATCGCAGCGACATATTAATTAAAAGGTAGAATTTATTTGTTCTTTATTTAGAAATGAACATTTTCTTCTTGCTATTCGCGCGTTACATTATTTTGCTGAAACATATAAATATCAATGCCGCGATATTGATGTGATCTTGTACAGTCTATAACTGATTTATTCGCACGTAATTAATTATCTTGGAAGAAGCCAATATATATATATATATATATATATGTATATAATTAACAACATGGTAGCGTTATCGTTACAAGTTCTCCAAGCACAATGCGAAAATGGCAAGTCAAACTAATGTAGCCGCCTGCAGTGACCACCACGATCGGCCTCGACTATAGATGATCCCGAATGCATCTATTATAGTACTTGTCAACGGTGTTATTGTGACAAAATCTTGGCGAATGCATCGATTCCATAGCGTCCTAGGAATTGGCTCGTATCCCATTTAATACCACTCGCGCTGTCGGAGAACCCGACCTACGTAATCCTGGTTGAGACTAATCTGACCTCAATGGCGTGACGCGGTGCAAATTTCGAGTGTTAATGCTCCACTTACAAGCAGCCGCAATGTCCTTGCGATCTCTTACGTTTCTTTTGTGCCGATCGATACGTGTTAATACGGATTTGAATCTCTTGTAGGAAACCAAGGAAACGCTTGTTCTCCACGATAACGACTCGAATGCATTTAGGGATCGTTTGAGTCATATTATGCTCAATTAAACAATACGAGAGATATTGTATACATGTAGATATAATGGCCGCAGATTAAGTAATCGATTAATTAAACGCCACTCAAATGAATATTTTTACTTGAATAATTAATTACAGTATTGATATTACCTAGCAATACTTAATAATATTATACAATGTAATTGTTCACCGAAAAGATGTAACAATTAACAACACAAGAGCAATTGTAATAGTTGAATTACATAATTACAATGACATAACTGCAACTGTCAGAATTACCTTTTGCGAAAAAACAAACACTCAGGCATTTTGAAAATTTCTCCCTATAACGCCTAACGTTTTCCCACCCTTCCTTATGTATGTATATATACACGCATGAAACACACAACAATACTGTTCCTGTTCTTTCAGGTGACGCTTACTATATCCCGGGAACTTCTTCTCGTTAGATGTCTCGTTCAGATAGGAGTTACTTTGGTTGCTCGTAACTCGATATTCAGGCCATACTGGCAGAGGCCCGGTGGCACAGGCAAAACGCAAGCTCGGGCCTGCGGGCCAAGGGGCGCCTGTTGTATTTGCTCAATTTACAGTTACGTAATTCCATAATGAAGGACCGACGTTTCTTCTTCCTTTTTTTCTTCCTTGACGATCGATCCTTTGATGAGAACGCAACGTAGCGCCGTTGCGTCAACAATAGACGCTTCTACATGGGATTTTGCGAGCGAGCAGATCTTTACAAAGGGGCGAGTCGTAGAAGCTAGGCGGTGGGGTGACTACCACGGGGGTGTCGTGTTTCGCAGTTGTTTCTATAAACAAGGAATATAAAACAGGCTGCATGGGTCGATTGCATTCAGAGTGAGAAGCTGCAAAGTTACCGTGCGGCAACATACAAGTACGTTTTTACTATATACAGTCTCATCGAATCAAATTGAATTTTACACGCGAGACTGGCTTGCAATAGTTTCGCTTATTTTGCAATATTAAAATCTTTACAATTCGTATATGTTTCTTCGCTGTAGGTATAGTACGATGAAGGTATACTCGCATTGATATACAGAATCTGTATTTTGGAAACAAATAATTAAGTATGTCACGTATAATATATTTGTATATTGTATTTATTACATCTATTTATATTATACATATAGAATATTCTTCCACATGCCAACTTCTTTAATAAGAATTAGGAGAATGCAATCTATTTCTTGATAGCTTCATTCCATGCTCTTTTGTGCTAATATTATATACACAGCGTACCTATATGGATAATGTATGAACGCCCCGTACATTCTACGTATACAATATCTATTATACATACGTATGTTAGTAGGATTACATTTTTTACATATAATACATATTATGTCTTATTTCTCTTACTTTCTATATATTCTTTTTGTAGAAGATGTAGATTTAGTTTTTTGTGTTACTTATGAAACAAAGAACCGTCATATCTTTGCACTTTATTCAAATTTCTCTAGACACATATATTCCACTTCGTAATCAAAACAACAATCTTCGATTTTGAAGATTTCACATGATGACTTTGGAAATTAGTGCAAATTAATGCAGAATCATCGTAACTATAATACAAGGTGCTCTCTGCAATTTGGTGATACAAGTCGACGCAATCATTCTATTAGATCAGTGAGCAACAAAGATACACTGAATCAAAACTGTACGTAAATATAATAAAATATAATAAAATATAATAAAATTCATTGAATTAATGAAAATTGGTCCAATGAAAATATTTTCATAATAATTTAGATTATAAAACTATTACTAGAATTTATTGCAAGAATAAAAATATTTAATTATCTTAATGAATCCAGTTATTGTATTAACAAATTAACTTTTCATTAAGTTAGACATTAAGTTCGACATTGATTAATGATCATTCGTTGGATCAAAATTTTTTTTAGCATAGAACGGTATTTCTATCGACTTGTGTATTACCAAGTGGAAAGCATCCATCCTACTGTTCGTATTTGCGACATGCGTAAAGTTCGAAAATGCACATCACAAACAGAATAAAAACTGTTTTTCAGCATTGATTCCATGAAGCTGTTTTCTTTTTACTAATCTCGACTGTTAGATAAAGATCGACGTGACTCTGATGCAAAAAAATTTCTAAATTATTTGACCGTACACGTGAAATTCGCGTTAAGACAGATAGAATTGGCTGTATAAATGTAGTGTGTGAATGGCGGCTTTAAGGTTAGATATAGATAGAGGTTTGTTTTATATCTATTGTTGTATATCCTCCTTATCTTATTCGTTCGAGCTAGACTCATTTAGCTGTAATCGGGCTGCAATGTTTTGTGCGCAGGACCTAAAATAACACCTACAGTTTACCGACTATATCCCTCCTTAATTTCTCAAATGATTGCTCCTTCGTTTTCCTTTTGAACGCAGCGACAGAGGAGTTCTCGGCTCTTGCTCTACATTTTAACCACATTGATTTATGCATTCGTTTAAATCTCTTTAGATCTCTTTTAATGTATTACAGCAATTATTGTATTGCAAAATTAAACAAAGATAAAACCTCTATAAAATCAGAGCAGTAACAAATAATGCCAATAAAAGCCAGATACTAGTTGAATATGTGTAAATAAATTTTAATAATGTAATACAATATAACACAGACGTTTCGATCCTTCTCAATATATACAATAACTTCTCAATATTCAAATAAGATCAACGCTGAATAATCGTCATGTGAGTTCCCGCAAAATTTCCAAATTAAAAAAAAATATTTAGACAAAGTCATTTTGTAGAGTAACAGACAGCACAATTGCATATAATAATAATCGAGCTTAATTGCGTATAATAGTAATTGATTACGCTTTTGAGGTTTTCACGGGTATTTTCTTCAATTATGCGAGAAGTTTTGCGGGTTATCGCCGTGTCTTTTTTCATTTTTAATGCCAACGTTTCGTGAACCGTACCGTTCAGTAATTAAAATTGATAATGAAAAGTATATCAAATTAGAGAATTTAAAAAATTATCTGTATCAAATTTAAATAAAGTTAAGAATATTCAACACTATAATTAAGTGTGCGTGTAAATAATTTTGATATTAGATTAGTGCAAATGTTTGTGCCCGATTTATTATACAAAATTAATAACAACAAATCGGGAATGAATTTTTATAATGATCCAATATTAAATTTATACTTACAATCAGTTGTTTATTAAAATTGACAAAGATTTTTAACGATAAAGATTTTATATATGGCCAGCATAGTAAATTATTTTCTAATAATAATGTACGTGTTAAAGAATATGGCATTTAAATATCTTCACAAAATTCAATTTATATACACGTATAAGTTACAATTTTACAACAATGTTTTATGTGTAGGTATACATATATATTCTTTACAAAATTCTATTCCACATCGGGTGTTGTACGTTTCCGTTTATAAAATATACATATGTATATAAACGCGTACGCGCGCACAAGACAATGATAAGATGAGTGTGTAAACGTTGCTTGCATAGGTAGTTGATGTACAGCCCGAGGTATGTATAAAGGTATATGGACAAAGGAGTTCCGTTGTTGTTGTTTTGGATTATCCGTAGAAGGTTTTATCCCGAAAGTATAGCAATACATTAAGCTCGATCCCGTGGATAATAGGCTGTTTATTTTATAGGCTGTTTATTTTATTAGCGATGAACAGTAGTCGGACGTTCAACAGAAATTTCAAATTATTTAAATCACATTGCACTAATCGTGGCGACTGTACAATGAATTTTAACTGTCAGTATATATTGTAAAAAGTCGGTTAATAGTCAATAAATATGACAAATATACATATTTTAGAGGATGGTAAACCGATTCTGTGTAACAAACTTATCATATGACAATAATAACCACTTTAATTCAAACAATATTATAGAAACGTTTTATTTTCATCGTATGTACGACGTTATGTATATTTTGCTTTACTGACGCAATAACAGAATGAACAAATTGAACAATAAACCAATGTATAATCAAGTGTTGACGAAATAATTATGTCAGTTAAATTCATTGTATAATAATTTTTAAATAACAAAGACTCCTGTACAATTCAAATATAAACTTGGAAATAAAAGGTGTTAACACTAGGAGTTAAGCGCAGATAACTTTACGCAAACGCTGATATATATCAAGCAAACTTATTGATTATAACAATTATGTTTCGGCTCATTTTTGAGCCTTCTTCATAAATTCATTGTATATAATTATACCTAAAAACAGCAAGTAAGGTATTATTGGATAGATACTAAGTATTGGCCGTATAGAATTCGCGACGGTTACCTATCTTCACTTGTCATAAAACGTACCTATACAATAAGTCTGTTTCGTCATAGTGATGTTACGACGTAAATATCAATTTAAACTAAAATCGAGGTTATTCGTATACAATATGTATTCATACATACGTGTACGTTTAATATAAAATGACTATATTTCTAATACACAAGAAGACAAATTCATTTCTTTTAATATTCTCTGTCCAAAAGAATTAACTCGCTTTTGTGGTGGCTGTTGAAATTTTGATACAACAGCGCGAGAAGACGTCGTCAAGATCGAGAGAATATCTCTCTACCAGACCCGTTAATAACGGCGATCAGCAGGTTCTCCTGTAGACTGCAGGATTGCGTCCTGGAACGGGCATAATGGCGGGTCACCATGACTAAAAGGGCTAATCATGACAAATGCAGCCGTTACTGCCTCTTCAAAGGTCCGAGGAATCTTCAAGAGGATCTCGCAGAGCCCATACTCGTTCGTAGCTTCGCTTTGGATTTAAAAAGATCAGTCGCGTTCGTACGCGCGAAACGCATCGAGTCATGACCGATGCATTTACCATGGTATTCAATGTATCGTTTGTTCATCCAACTCAATAAGTAGCATTTGTTTTATTATTCTACCTACTACATGATTCCATTGCATTTGATGATTGTTATGCAACAAAATCATTTGTTCGCATATCCCGCGAACAATTTATATTCATATGTTGTCTAAATTGGAAATAATAATTTTTTCCAATTTAATTAAACATATATATATATATATAGCGATAATATCTTTACAATTAAAAAATGCAATTGTCACAGACTATGTCGTTTATGTGTTAAAAAATTTATATCCGTAATCATACAATTGATATCTTTGATATCTCCACTCTTCACATACACACACAATTTTAGAAATTAATTTAATTTGTTGCTATACGTATATACCCCTGTATGTGTGTGTACGATTGATATTTACATATGTGTATCTGCATATAATTTCTATGAAATATCATGAATCGATGAGTTTAAAAATGATGACTCTCCCTCTCCCTCTTTAATGATAAAAAATAATTTTACGTTAATAGCGACACAGATTGAAGGGAGAGTTTCAAGCCGCGAGAAACCGCACTTTTCTTCACCCCGTCGAGGGCCTTGCCCTCAACGTGTAACTCTATAACCTAGCATATCTGCACATTTGTATCGAGCCGCGGGGTTTCAGGTCGTGGCCTCTTTTGTTGGCCGATGATGTTGTTTCGCTTCGTTATTGGTCGCAAGGTTGCATGACATGTACGTGGCACACACTTCAATATGTATCAGTATGGATGCCGCGTTCAGAGGGTCGGTTCACGGCGGCATATGGCCGAGTATCGTATTACGAGACGTTTGTCATCATCAGAGTAGTTATTGTTCCTCAGAGCTAAGGGTGCTACCGTGCACTGGTAAATCTCGGAAATGCCGGCTAACTTCTTTACTCACGTCTTGTCGATTTTCTCTTTAATGAGTGGAAATATACATTTTTTCCATCAAATGGAAATTGCATGATAATTTCAATTAGATTTATATTATTATTGGTTGTACGTAAAAATGAAATTATTTAATTTTAATAGTGATTTCAGGCTGTTTCAAATACTTTTGTGTTATGTTTTAACATGTATGTACATATATATATATATATATATATATAAATAATTTTTTAAAAATATAGATAAATATTTAGTGAAAAATGGAGTTGATTTGCTGTTAAATAAAACAAGAGTGAGATGAATTTATTTTAGATACCTGTGCAAAAATTTCGAGAGTAAAATGTAATTGAATTTTCTTTTGGCCTACCTGTGTGTAACATGATCCACGGCTTTCCTGCTATCAATCGACCATCATTACGCGTAATCAAGCGAATAACCGGGTTGAGTATCGGGCTCTTTTCGGGACTTCACCCCATAACGCCTCGGAAGGGGCGATTCAGGTGCGTGAACAATCTGACCTTTTCAAGTAGCAGCTGCGGCATCAGGACTTTCGCGGAAAATTACGAGTTTTTTTTTATTCCAAATATCTCAACCGCACTTAAAACTCCAATTTTGTAACCCATTCATGTTATAAGTCCAACTTTTTTTAGTAATAGATTTGTCAAAGGTTTCCTGCAGATATGCCTACCTGATCTCGTTTGGAAACGTATAATCTTTTAAGGAGTATTATCCATTTTTTAAAACGCTCAGATGTCTAATATATGAAATGGGAGAATTTTCAAAATTTTTTTTTTAGTTGCACGTAATCATATCATACATATAAGGAGTTAAAAAAGATTGAAATTAAACGGGATTGATTTCGTTAACTTTGAATTAAGCCACAGTTGAATTAATTTCTTATTTTCCTTTTCAATTTCTAATTATAGAAAAAGTGGACAATTTTAATTCATTTGTATAATCAATTGTAAAAATAGAAATATGTAGATATAACAAATTATGTTTTATAAGGAATTAAAATTAGATATGAAATATGAATTATGGTTATTATAGGTTATTGTGACAGAAAGATATAAGGTTGAACTGAAAGTAACTTTTTTTTCTAACTATTTAATTCTGTAACTTTGTAACTATTTAATTAATTTGAAAGTTTTTTTTGAAAATGTTATATGTATATAGATCTTATTATCTATAGTTAAAGTTGATTTCAATAACATTTTGCAAAGCAATAAATTGCAATAATCGCGAATCGCTTTGATCTCGATTCTCAGTTTTTCATCTCCTCTTTTTTCATCTTTGATTCTCTCTTTTTTTGATTATCTTTCATAGTTATAGACCTCGTCACGTTTAGCCACAGAGCCACGGGATACAGAAGAGAATTCGCACGGTCGTTAAACTGTCGAGCCGTTTGCTCGTCTATAAGCTCCATATTTTCCTGGCAATAAATTTCTTGAGAAAAGAGAAGGGGTGCCATTTAAACGTGTGCCGCATGAGGGGCGGATGCGTGCGTTACGATGACAGTACAACTAGGTACAACATAATAATTCAGCGATTCGAAATCGTATACATATAAATAAGAATTTGATATACATATTTACAACAGTACGAGAAAAATATTTAACTATGATTATAATTGTTTTTTTGCAAAAGCAATTCTAATAGCAGCTAAGCAATTTTGATAACGATCAATCAATTAACTGTAACAACAAATAAATCTAGCTTATTAACACATATTTCTCGACTTTACGAACGTAATTATTATAAAATCTTTTTTGTTTGGATTTCAAAAATACAAATCATATCTCCGAGTATATACATATATGTATACACAGAGTGTATGTATACAAATATCTTCTCTCTCATCCGCGAAATTACATTTATTAATATACCTCGATATGCATATAATTTTGGGTAAGAAGGCATTATTGTGTGTATTCCCGTATGTGTACATGATATTTTTCAAAATACGGTTTATAGAGTATTATACGTGTACATACAATGTTTTACTTATTTATTTTGTTTTATATATATTTTTCCATAATATTTATATTATGTTATCTTTTAGTAATATTAAATTTCAAAGACACCGTTAATGTAACAACACAACCAATACGAATACGAAGCTTATTATAACAATCTAGCTGGATCTTAGTTGCTTATATATAATTTCGTGAGAATTTATATATACACTGATATATGTAGTTCTTCTAAACTGCACGCCTTCGACACTTGGGCGTAAAGCAAGCGATCCGAGTTTGACTCCCGGCCGAGGTATTGGGAGTACAAATTAGTTTGGTCCGTTTTCCAAAAGATGATCGCCTCCAAAGACGAGTCATTTTTTCGAGATGGAATTCGAAAATTGCCTGAGAGATGGGAAAAAGTAGTAGCCAGCGATGGATAATACTTTAATTAATCTATTCATTCATTTTGTTTTCAAATAAATGCATTTTTGAACACAAAAACGGACTGAACTAATTTGTCCTAATAATATTTTTTGCAATAAGAAGAATTATTATTTTCAGATTTTAATATAGTTTAACATCAATATAAGATGCCAAAAGAACATCAATTAATTATTAAATTGTTAATCAATTTAATTCGTGATTGTACTGCGGTAGTTTATTAGAATTGCGTTTCGAAGACTGACAATTGTTCGGCGCGCAGTTTAGAAAGACTGTATATATTAGTATATAAATTCACGCGAAATTATATATAGATATATATATATATATATATATATATATAAGCAATTATTATCTTTTAGTTTTAGCAATACTACAATTATTGTATATATTTATAGGAACGAAAGAATTTGTTACTATTGAAAACAATTATTTCAAAACAGTTTATAATATTATTGAATTCTTTTCAATCGCTTACATGTTTCCGTGAATCAAATCATAGAATTATTATAGATTATTCTCGTTTCAAAGGATTGAAACCAATTGAAATTTAAAGATCAGCTTTGAGCGCACTATGTATCGATACGATTGATGCGGCCCATGGGACCAATCGAAAAATCGTATTGTTATAATAAAAGATTTTGGATAGATAAAATTTCTACAATGCAGAAAAATTCTTCTGATCTACTGAATGCTGAAGACATAACGACTTTTACAATTTTAAGTAGATACGTAGTATAAAAGAGACGATCGATATGTCACTTTCAATCATTGCCACTCTCATAGTCAATCTTTAAAATTGTTTGTACCGTTTTACAGAGCGATTCTGCAATAATAGTGAACTAGCAAACTGTATAATTCGGTAAATTGGATGGTCAAGTTTTTAGTTTACATCGATTCCCGAGAAAAGTTGGGCACGATCTTGTTCAATTCTCATGTGTGTGAGATTTTTGAGGCATTCTGTTCTAAAAACTATAATGATATCATGTTATGCTCGTATTCATATATTAGTATAGAACATTAATAGTAAACTACAATATACAAGGAGACCAGATCGGTCAAAAGCACGTACTCTTTTTTCCTGTATAACTTGTACAAAAACTCGAATAAAAATGCTGTTGGGCAAGTGTCTTCTCAAGACACACTATAAAAAGTGTCGCTTATTGTAAAAACATTGTCTATCTTTTACACACAGATGCATTCTCTTATGGTGCGTGTTCTTACTCTAAATATTGTAACATTGCGTTTAAAATAAATAATATTCTTAATATTCTATATATTATAATATACCTATATATATGTATATATAGGTTAGTGTATTCATTGTGCGTACATGCGTATTGTTAATGTATAAGAACAATGCTGAAACGGGATTTGCGTTTCTCTACTTATCTTTTCGCCCAAAAGAAACATCAGATCTTCGTAAACGAAAATCTAGACGATGCTTGCGAGCCATCGATCATCGCGACGTTGTTCTATGTGACATGGTCCGAATGGGAAATGCTGTTTTGGCATCAATGCTGTAGGCAGGTTCCGGAAGTGAATGGACATCCGCGAAAAGGAGATATAACCAGTCCTGTCTCAAAGCAATGTCCCACAGGATGACGTATTATACTAGCTGAGCATCTAAACAACTAATGTAGGTATACCTCTTCGTTTGCTATGTAAAGGTGTTCCTCGATTGATGGATTAGTGATCACGATCTTTCTTTTTTATTCCCCTTTTTCTCTACTCTTCTCCCTCTTTTTGGAGCAATAGCGCGATGTTGATTCATTTCGAAATATATTCGAGAAACGGAGATTTCAAGATAAAATCTAAGATCTGTCCTTCAATCCTTACCAAAGTTACCAAACCTGTTTTGATATGTGCAAGGCGCGAGGGCGTATCACTCATTTGCAAATGCACTTAAGATGCATCAAGATGGTAGTAAACATTAAAGTTTAAAATAATTCACGCCAATTAATATTTTTCCATTTTCTAATTTTCAATATTAAATATCTTTGTAAGCAACTATAATAAAATCAAATGTGAGAGAGAGAGAGAGAGAGAGAGAGAGAGAGAGAGAGAGAGATAAGATAAAGCTTATATCCTATTGCGAATAAAATTTTGTTATTTTTTTTGGTGTTTAATACACAAAAGTTTCTTATTTATTTGATTAATTATAACTAGACAGTTATTTGTATTTTCATTATAATATAAAGATTCAATACTTTTGTAAAGGAAAACAATATTTGCTATTAATTAAAGATTTAAAAAATCTAGTATAATAAGACTAGAATTCGACAAAAATGTATAAATACGTATATCTTATAAAACATTAAGCGTATGTTATTACTGTAAAAATTTATTGACCCAAACTTCTATATTCGAAAATTTTATGATTTTTCTTCGATTCTTCAGGGATGACAGAGTAATGATAATAAGAAAAAAAAAAATCACATGAGATTTTTCAGTGTAGACGTGTGTTTAATATTTAATTTTTATTGATGATACAAACCTATCTTTTGACTTTTATTCTTTCCACTTTCTTTCAATATGACGAAAATAACGTATTATACAATATAAATTCATATTTGTGGATAAAAGTAACTCATTGTCAGCATGAGACCGACCCGACTTTGTGTGCGTGTGTTTTGTGTGGCAACGAAGGAAAAGGAAAGAAAAAGAAAAATGAAGAAGAAAGGATCTCCATGAATTCTGAGAGGCTGACTCAGGTTGTGATTAAGTTATAGTTAGAGGTAGCAGGTACCACCATACGTTAGACAGGTGGATTGTGTCGGCAGGTTGCACAATGATCGGCACCTTTACAAATCAAAACAATTACTGTCTTCGGTAGTCTGGGCGCAATGTGATGATCCATAGTGAACGTGATGAGATGAAAGCCTTGCCTATTAATTATCTATCGGTAAGAGGTAAAATTCTTTTACAATGCGGGTTACGCTTCTAACTAACTGTTTCAGAAGCCTGCGGTGATGGTGCCTTCTTTAGTTCCCCATTGTGACACAGCTTAATTTTAATACTATACACTAGTATTCTTTGAAGTTTTTACTTGCATGTATAAAAGTATTCTATATTTACATATATACATTTACTATATATATATATATGTATATATATTTACTATACACACACATACTGTACGTATACTATATATGTATATAATACTACACGTATATAGGTAACATCTCTTTAAAAATATAAATCGCTACGTATCTTAATTGACATTTTAAATATTAGACAATCTCCCGTTGTATGTAAAATTTGATATCATACCGATCGAATTTTTAATTGAAACTCAAAACTCAACTTACGCGTTTCGACAAAGCCATGTCTCGTGATACTTCTCCCATATTATCTTGCCCATAGAACTGGCCCTGTCAGATTGGACCGTTTCACGGTTAACTCGGTGAAATATGAGAACCTTTGGTCGGACGCCTAATAGGTGCTCGCAACAAATAGCCTCGCGCGTGAATGTAGAAGTTTAGAGGAGAAGAGGAAGAATATATGAACAAGTATAAGCGATGTGGAAGGTGACTGCGGTATACGCGATAATCGATCGTCATTAGCACCCTGCGGATGCGTATTCGTGCAAAGTCAGCGGGTCGAGACGAGCCTCCAAGTCGGACGTCGGCGACAGAGGTCAACGTCGCTTTCCCGTGTCAAGGAAACATTAATATCGGACATGCCGCTGACAAAATGGAAGGGCTGTGGATGGCCACCCGCGAGCGTGGAGAACTTAGGAATTAATGACAAACTCTTGTAGCCGCGGATGACACTTTTGTTAAATATCCCCCATCACAGTCAAAGTTTTTTATTACATTCATTGTATCACGACGTTGTCGGTCGTCTCTCATATTGACAGTTTCTTTTTTATCATAAATCGGGGTTCCTCTTTTATACATATAAATTTAGGATTTCGCGTGAATAGATAGGTATAAAAAAGGCTAACTTTCCGAAGCTGTGAAATGCTTCGAGGAAATTAAACAAGGAAATAAAAATTGAAACGAAGAACGGATATGTGCATGTCAGAATAATAACTCAACGCTTTTTCGAAATTGTTCACAGTAGGTAGACGTGTTGAGTTAGCCAACCAGCATGGCTGCGTTTCCTGTACATTTCTATTCAATTTCTTAACACAAAATGGCTTCCGTGTCGAGTTGACGCGCAATTATCGTGATAAAAAGGGGAACGAGTTAATTCGAGGTTGTCGGTCTGTCTGTCAGAGGAACGAAAAAGGGTTATATCCTCTTATATTTTTTTCCCGCCTGGTATCCATATTAAACAAATAAAGAAAACATTAAATATCGTCGCTTCTCGACTTCCAAAATGGTAGCTATCTTGTTGATAAGAAGGGGGAGAGAAAGAGGAAGCGCTCTTCGATTAATCGTACTTTTCTATACATAAACGTATAAAGTTCATATTACGACTACATTTAAAGTCAAATTTTTTTATAGTACTACTATTTAATAAAAAGAGTATCCTTTATCTTTTTTTATTTAAATAATTAATTTTGTTAATCATATCAACTGTTATGCTTACAGAGAACATAACAAGATCGATACATCGTGTGTAGTAAAATATTCTCGTAATTCTTGTAATTGTATGGACGTTATTTAAATATGTTCAATTGTATACCCGATTGTATACTTTAATAAAAATGATTTTAGAGTTGAAGAAGAAGCTCGACGATACAAAATTTTATACATTTATAATTCTTTTTAGCAAAATTAATTTGAATTAAATTAAAATTAATTTCAAATAAAGTTTTCTGTCATAATAACTTTATATTATAATAACTATATGCATGTCAAATGTTCGCTATCTTTACAACTACGATATTGTAGTTGTATTTAAAATTATTTTTTATATCAATTAGAATTTATATACGATTACATATGCTAGCAATCTTAAAATATTCATTTCGATTCTCTAGAACTCATACAAATCTGGCCTTTTTCAGAGTATCTTTTATTTATATTTATTAGTTTTATTTATTTATTCAATATATATACCATATATATTATACACACTTTAAAACTTTCTTGACTCATAATATGTAATAGTATTTTACACAAGAGAAAAAAAGATTACAAAAAGTGTCTATTTATATCTTATTTGTAATCTGTTATTGAATTAAAATAATGATTCAAAAAATTGGTTCTACATTAGTACACTTCATCTGATACGAACTATATAAAAGGTATTTTGTGTATGCGCTTATATTCAACATTGAAAGTTAGTTAATGAGAGAGAGAGAGAGAGAAGGGGGTAGAGAAAAAGAGTTATTTCAATTTTTGTATCCTTAAGTAGTAAACGGATCCTCGTGAGCACGCCGACTTAAATTATTATATATACCAATAACCCTTTACATTGCATCAAAAGATAGCTGTCCTGAATCACGTGTAGAAACAAATGTTAAATGCGGCCAGGGAACCGGAAATAACACGAGTTAGGTCCCATATGCTCTTCCAGCCCGTGTCGTAAAGTAAGACGTCGACAATGCGAGCAATGCGCCGGATAATGCATGCTATATCGCCAGTGACACTCGTAAAACATTTTTCTTTTTAGCACGGAGTATTGCAATCTGTTTTGTACCCTCCATTTTTTTCAGCAGTAAAATTCCGTTTCTTGCAAATAAATTCTCGCTTTGTTGAAAGCAACTGACAAAACTATATGTATTATTTAATCTGTGAAATTTTATGACACCGGCTTACGACTTTATGATTTGTTTTCGATGGTATGATGTTATATTCTCGTTAAGTATTATATTATAAGAAGATAACGCTTTGAAATGTGAAATGGTCGGATTAAAATTGATATTATTCACGTTTTTGTTAATAAATAACATTTAGATACATTATTGTGTTGAAGCAGACCTAAAGATACATGCTAAATAATTTTTTTAAAAATGTTTTACGTCAATATAATAATTGCGTAAATATAATAAATAAGTATGGTACTTATAATAAATAAGTAAGCACACACACGCATGCACACACGCACGCTCATACTCACACATGTATATATAAAATCAGTGCAAAAGAGGGATGCGGTGGATGCATGCTCCTAGGGCCCTTAATGATAAGCTTTAAAATTTTGATTAAAATATAATTATTTTTTATTGTTTCTGTCCAAATTAAATTTGTAAAGGAGTTGGTGCATTTTACGAGATTTGAGGAGTACGTAGAAATCGTTGTGCGTGTTTATTTTTGTTCTTACTTAGTTTTACTTGCTGAATTAAAAAATCATAGTTATAATTGTCCCGATATCCGGGATAATTTTTTTTCACATTTTGTACAAAAAAAGCAACGGTTGATTTTATCGCTTTCTTGAACCATATCTGTTATATCTAATAAATTTCTCTTTTTTTTTTATAAAAATCATTTATTATTAAAGTAACTTTTACTTTGCACCATAGAATAGATAAGAGTTTGTATTGAATGCTACAGTGTGTACAATGTACTTAATACTAATTTTATAAAATAGATGAAGGTCTCCAATCTTTACCTGCTTTGCAATAGAACGTTAAACATTTTTTGTACAGCCTACATAAAAGAAATATATATACATATACACACACACACACACACACATGTATATACAATATACATGTGTAATGTTAAGATTATTATTAGAAACAAGAACTGTATATGAATAAATCAACTAAATACGAAAAACACCGACTACGATCAATATTAGATGTTGGACCAGCATATACAGGGTGTTTGAGAAGTAATGAAAAATTTTGTCGCATAGGGGTAGAATGGACTAAACTGATTACTTTTTGAACTTTTAACATGATTAATTTAAAATACTAATAATCTCTCCAATTAAATCATTAATTTGATGTTACTAGCACCTGGTCAAATTGTTGAAAGAACTTATTGCGAAAAATATTACCTTGGTCAGGATTTGAACCCCGATCTTTCGTGTTCCATTCCAGAGTCGACCACCATTTGACCATCAAGGCCTTGACGATAATTTTCGTAATAATCAAAATATAAAAATAATGAGTAAAGATATATAAAGAAAAAAACAAATATAAAAAAACTCATAAATCTATAAGTATAAAATTACTTGAATTTATAACGTAGAATTGCGGCATCCCTCGTATTGGAAGATAAGATATAAAGCACAGAAGGGAGAAGATCCGATTCGCAATAGCGAAAGCCATGTGCGCCATGCACGAGCACTCGATTTTGGGATATGGTCGCACGTGCACGCGCGAGTATAGAAGCGAAACCCAAAACGACGTGTGTGCTCTATCGACATGTTATCTCCCTGCCGCGTTGCGGCTTGAGAGTGTAATCTACTTGGTTGACAATGAAGCGAGATTACTGTGCGACTGGGGGATGTTTGTAGGTAGAGATATCTCTGTGTATTACGTTATAAGAATGTAATGGTGAAAGGAGTGTCACGCTTTCTTGGGCGCTCTCTCTCTCTCTCTCTCTCTCTCTCTCTCTCTCTCTCTTTCTCCGCATCAGTCGATGTATTTGCAGGTTGAACACCTATATTGGCTACGCTCCCATTATGCTTTTCCCTTGAGCGCAGCTCCGAGATGTACATCGAGTTTTGAAATATACAGTTCGGACAAACCCTTCATGTTGCATATTTTGCAATTGAATAAATATTGCATTTCAAATCATATTTTTTATAGAATTTTATTCTTAAATTCTAAGCAGAATCGTAAAACTCGTAATGCGTAAAAACTTACAACTCTCAAGAACTTGTAACTTTATGCAATATCTTTACGCAGACAACTTCTTGTTAGTCTTATAAGGGTAAGATAGCCTTACGATTCTCTTTAAAATTGACTTATTAGTTTGGTTACATAGTATCACCAAGTATATAATAAAATAATTGCTCCATACAGTTTCAACGTGAGGTATTATTGCAAATAGCAAAAGTTTTAATAGTGAATTTAATACCTGAAGCTGAAGATGCTCATTTGTAATAAAATTTTTTTTCATTTATTTAAATAATTTTTTAAATAAGATTTTTCACAAAACATTAGATTACGTAATTTTATTGTACGAAAAAATTATGTAAGTTGCATATATTATAAAAGTATTTACTAAATATGAAATTTTATATAACAATATGCAAATTTTACATGGGGACTGCATGGAGCAATTAGTATACTAGACACTGTGCGACTATACTCACTCACTAAAAACAAAACGTGCTATAAAAATTCGCTATAAAGGATTCGATATTTTTTACTGCAACATTTACTAGGGCATGAACATTACAATGAAAATTATGTAAACTATTTAACTATTTATATCTTATAAACATAAAATATAAAATAAATTAAAAATAATTGGTATAGAAAGGCTCTACGAGCCAGATAATATGATCATATTATCTGGCTCGTAGCCTTTCTGTACCAATCATTTTTAATTCATTGAGCCATATTCTTATATTACATTTTTATAAAATAAACCTCTTTTTGTGAATTTTTATTTATTCAACATGTAAAATAATGTTAAGATAAAAGCAATAAACGCATTTAATTGCGAAGTAAATGTAAAATAAAATATGACTAATTTAATTATACATAATATAACAGTGTTGATTATATCTAATTAATGGAACAGAAAATTTAAAATATATGAACTTTTTGCTCCCCAAACTCAAGTGTCATATTAATAATAAAACATCAAGATAAAAATTTTAATTTTCAGCTCAACAATCATAAATTTTTGATGGTAACAATCTCTAAATATTTAGAACAGATAAAATTTCTTATAAAATTAAAAATATTATGTCATTAATCTTTATTATTAGTATTAAATCGCTATCTCTTATACAGTTTGAGAATATTTCCATAATAGGACTTGAATTCCCAGTTGCGGTGATCGGATTTTTAGATAAGAATTGAAAATTGCAGGTATAACACGAAGCAGCATCAGGGCGATATAATAGTAACACTAGTAGCATCAGGCCCCATCTTTTACGATTCAATGCTGCTCCTTTTATACATTTCTCTTCTTCTCTTTTTTTCTTCTCTTTGCAATATCTAGTCCAGATCGTTATCTATTGTGCTATCGCAATACTTTTGTCGTTTGAACAATATATACATACAAATAATGATATATGTTTCGTCAAGTTTTACATAGTAGCTCTACAAATCCACAAGACTTTATTATCTTTACGACGAAAATTTATATTATGCCTACATTTTGATTTTCTAATAATTTCTAAAGGAATTTCTTAATAAATTTTAATGATTTAATTGAAAACTAAGTTACAGTAATTTTAAATGTTATAAATATGTGCATTAAATTTAATCGAATATTGTAAACATTAATTTACGCGTTAATAAAATGTAAGAAGCGTATATAACTAAAAAATTGGTGAGTGCATGGATATAAAAGAAATCTTGTAAGTTACATTCTTCTTAAAAGGAATGAACGCGGGCATTAAATTTAACGTAATGAAATTTAACGACACGAAATTAAATTTAACTTTTGTAACTTTTAAAATTACATTAAGTTTCTCGTGATATGTTTAACGGTATATATATTATTAAATATTTCAATTGCAATAAATTAAAATGTCATTTATATTTGTAAGTAGATATATTAAATTTCAATACACTTAATTTTTTAGTTACTACAAACTTAAATCTTATTAACATTTACATAAATAGTCTTACGAATAGAATTTAAATTTCATTCACCAGGGTACATTAAAAGTTAATGAAATTAAAAACTTAATGAAAACTTAATCTTTTTTACGAGTTTCTGATTAATATAATACATCTAATATATTGTATAAATTGTATTTTATAGAGGGAGAGAAAATTTTACTAGACTCTTGATATTAAAATATATCTAGTTATGATAATCAAAATAAGCTAGCGATTCACTGTTTGTAACTTGAAAGATTCTTGGCGTACCTACATTGATTTGCATGGTGTACTTGTTCAAGTCTCAAATGAAAGAAGAGGTCGGCTTTTAATAAGCATTGCGGAGCATTCGTGTACCGTCGGGGTCCGCTAACAATGAACGCATAACTGGATCTGGAGCAGAGCGAAAGGGTTGGCCGCTCGCGCGTTATGGTCAGGGGCTGGCAAAAACGAAGTACAGCGTCTCGTAAATCATCGGTTAACGCACTGTTTAGGCGGGGCGGTTTCACGGTGGGTACAGTCTATGTATAGGTTTTCTACACTAAATAATTCCACCATTCGCAATAGGGATAAAGCCTGAAGGAGACACATCCCCATTTTCAAGGAGCACCCCACCTCTATATGCGAAACAACAAATTGATGTCTCTGTATATCTTGCTGCATACGTTAACGTATCATGATGGTTCAATATAGAAAAGAATTAAGTTGGCCGAAGTTAGTATAGACTGAAAAAAGAAATAAAGGATATTAATGCATAATTATCAGTTATTACTTCCTAAATTATTTTCCAGTCTTATTAAATTTGCGAGTATTCTCTATTATTTTGTTATCATTACGCTGATTGTAACTTTAAATGCCATTTGCGAAATTTTTCTTGCGCGAAAAATATGAAGTACAATTTTTTATTCTTCTCTGTTGATCGAGAAAAGGCGGAGCAAAGTAAGATTGAGATAATTTACGTGGTACTGCCATTTTGCTCGAAACAGGTTCCTGTTGAGCCGGTCAGGTTTGCAAGCAACCATGTATATCTGATGAACATCGATTCACGCAACAAAGCTATCACAGAGCATACACAATGCCGGTATCACACTAGCGAGATTGGAGATTATATCTGCGTTCTTTTGAAAGGATCTGCTGACCATCAGCTTCCTTTTGATTGGTCAAGAGACGCAAACGCAAACGCAATTTCCAATCGCTGGTGTGATATCAGGTATAATGTTACTATATACGCATACTTATAGTGATTCCTTTGCATACCATTATTGGATCGTATATATGAGATAACAATTAGATTGATTTCTTCGATAATACCTTAATTTATTGTGTGTTTTACAGACTGTTAGATTTATATACAAACATATAATTTTTTATAATTGCGTATTAAATGTAATATCGTATTACGCATCTCATTCTTTTTCCTACACAAACTAACAAAGAATACAAAATTGCTACTTAAGAAGTTTCATTAAAAAAATGTCTTTGCCATTGCTATAGAATACTCCATGGGGTAAACTAGGGTAAGATGGCCATAGTCTTTTAGAACGACTACAAAAACGCTCTACTTAACGATTATTAAAGAAATTACAACCTATGGCCATCTTATCTGTATGGCCATAATACCCTAGTTTACCCTAATTCTATCTTTGCATGCATCATTTATTTCGATATTTTACACACATGTATATATATGTATATGTATATGACACCGTATGAAGAAGCGTCATGGAAATCCGATTACGTGTCAAACGATGGGCAGTATCATTATCACTTTGCAGGTTTCAACATAGCATTCGTCTCGCTTTTATTTCTTAATTAAACACATATATCGCTCCCTTGAAAGAAAGTGACACAACTGAAAAATTAGCGTTTAGATTAGAAAATTAATGACATGGTTTTAAAAAATATATTATACTCAAATTAGAAAGTATAACATGGAAAGAAAGTAAAGTTAAAAATTAAAAAAATGCTTTACCGGAAAATTGTTAATCTTGAGATGTGTTACTTTTCTATCAACGAAATGATATAGGTATCTCGAATAGGTGTTAACACTAATGTATGTCCAAAATAAAATTTTTATTTTAATTCTTTATTTCATGCGCTTTATTTTGCTTTTTAATTCTATCTTCGCGTGCGTCATTTATTTTGATATTATACATATATGACATTGTGTGAATGAGGCACCATAGAAATCCGACCGTGTGCTAAAGGGTGGGGCAATATCATTAACACCTCGTAGGTTTCAACATAGCATTCGTCTTGCTTTTCATGTCGGCGCAGCAGCTCGCGCGTCCTCCGCGTATGCACACGTAATCCGACGGTCGCGTTTTAAGCGGGCTGCAAGCGGATGCGACATATTTATGGCTTGTTTTTAAATATTAAATGATACAAAGGCGCCGCGCGGACACACATACACACACACATACACAGAGGGAGGGGGGGAGGTAAGAGCCGGCGTTGTGTGCCTCACCTGCTCATGGAATTCGGATGGAGATGTCAGTAAAGAGAAAAAAAGCAGCTCGCGCGGTCAGGATGGCGTGCCGAATTCCGAACCTGGATTTATGGAGAAGAATATACTTTTCTTACTGTCTCTTCATTCTCATCCATTGACTATTCGTAACCAATGTCTACATTTACACGTGGCGAAATAAGGTTACACGTGACATTAAAACGACAAGACAGAGTTTTCCCTCTTTCTCTTATTTTTTATTTATTATGATCTTGTTTAATTTGTACTACGACAGCGTCTGCAGTTGTATATACGTTAATACATGTATTTTATTCACGTCTATCAGATACATCATTATATATACATACAATATTTTATTACTTATGATCATAATCACGAGAGTCAACTGTAATTTGCATATCATATATCAGAATTATATATAGATACTATATTTATTTTTTTACAAATGTTTCGCGACTTTTCATAGGATGATAAAGATTTTTGATGATGTCTCCATCATTTTTTGTTATACAAAGCGACGATAGCACAGACTCGTCCTATTTAAGAATTCTATTTTTTCCCTCTTTAGGGAAGGAAGTTAGCTTGTATGACGCGATGTTATACTAGTTACTTACTATCAATGTTTCTAACGATGAACGGGCGAGACCTCCTCGTTCCAGTGAACGCTGCTAGCGAAGATGAGCCATCATTACTCACCCGCGCACCCATCGGTCAGTACAGGTGAGTCCGCTCCCACAGTCAGGGCAGTGTAGATTACCGCCTCTATGTGGCACGAATGTCAGATAGGTACGCCCTTATGGACGGCAGAAACGTAATGATAGTCCGGTAACATCAGAGTCGTCGACGTCTACGCTCGACGTCGTCGCGCACCTGCACCCACGCTCACTTTCGTGTCCATCTTTGTACGTTATATGTATGTATACTTGCCTATATACGTACTCTACTGCACGCGCACACGCACACACATGTACAACCTTTCGTTAGTAACATCGTCAAACTTACAGTCTGTACATAGACGACACTTTGTTTTTCTATTGAAATCGATCCACGTTCATGTCATCCATCAGCGAAAAATTCACATGTCATTTGCGTACTAGTTAAAGGTTGACAAACAGGAAAGAGGAGCAGGGGTTGTTTCGAGACAAACTATAAGAGATACGGTAACATTATAATAGCAACGTGCTCTTACTCTGTAAGAGAAAGAAATTCCTCTTCTGTATATCGTCGTTTTATATTCTCAAAATCCCTTTTGAAAAGCGCTATTACTGATCAAAAATTGAATCTAAAACTTATAAATTATTTCCCAATTTTCGCAATAGTTGACGAGTTTCTATAAATATTGTCGAATAAACGGGTAAAATTGACAAATAAGACAATTTTAAGATATTTTTTAATATTTTTTATAAAATACCTTAAAGATGATTCTTAAAAATTTCTTAAAATTATTAAGTCTTATGCGTCGATTTTAAACATTCTACATATTTATGGGATAACTAAAAAAATTGCAAAAATTTCAAAATAATTCGCAAGTTTCTAATTCAGACAGTTTTTAATTAGGAATAGCGTTATATAGGCGCGTTTTCTAACTTTTCATCACTTTGTGCGTTCAAGGCACTGTCAATATTAATTTTCTTCAGTTTTTTCAAATTATTCAGATTTCACTTAATATATAAAAAGATAAATAAAGTACAGTTCAGTTTTTATTATAGTAAAAACTTATTATTAAATATTTTATAAGTATACAAGAATTGTTTTAGATTTTTATGACCTATAAAAAAATATATGCTATTTCCCACAACAATACAGTGTGTAAACTATATGACCGAAACTTTTGGAGAATCATCACACCCTGTGTGTGGTGTGTGTGTGTGTGTGTGTGTGTGTGTGTGTGTGTGTGTGTGATTTTTTTGTTGAGACTGAGAAATTTATATAATTTATATGTCTTTCTGCAAAATTAGAATGTAAATAATTTCGTACAAGTATGATATAATGGTGTATCGAATAGTACGGTAAAATTTAGTAACAAATTTACTTGATAGAATAATCTACCGTGAGCTTAAAAATTTTAATATTATAAAGAAAAACACAGAGAATAGTGTGTTTGACTGATCGAATAACGTGACTGCACGACTTGGGTGACTAATCTCTAAACTATTGTAAATTATTGGTACAACAATTAGTAAAAGTGCGTTTATATTGTATGAGATAACGAAAGACGGATTTTACTTGATTGTGGTTGTATATTTATTGTACTTGATAGAAGTTGAAAAGTTTCTGCTTTGAAGAAGTGTAGTAATAATGTATCGATATACACTGTCTACGGTATTGACAACGTAAGAACGTGACACATTTCCTTGCTCTCTATCGATTTCGTGACCCAAGAATATCAACGGTGCAGAATTATTTGTAAGCTTACATTCGGCTTACGACTGGTTGTCGTAAGCAGAGCCTCTTGCATGTTGTAACGCGAATCCCTGTTACGGTATCATCGGATCGATACGTCTCGCATGAAAAGTTCACGGGCGACACGAGAATAGTATAATGAGGTCTATACTTTTGTTGTAATACAAGGAAACTATTGGTTTGGGGCAAATGCTGAAGTGATTATCGCGTAACTATGCAACGCGCGGATCGCTTACCGTCTGTCAAAATATAGTATAAACGTATATTTAGTTTCTTATCATTTTTTTAATAACGGCACTTCTGAAACTTACCGACAAGATTATACTTGCAACTAATTGTTGAATTTTATTTATGTGTGTTACTTATTAGATATATAAATACTTCTTTGTAATAAAAATGAAAGCATTATTATATTAAAAAAGTGTAAATATTATTGTAACAGCGAATTAATAACTATCAGAGCAGGTATTCGCCGACATTTAGAAACAAGCAGGCACATGTACTTAAGTTACAATTTTGTGACCAAGTCACTTTATGAAATACGTTTTGCAAGATGAAACTACGATGTATATAGTTTGTTTCGATAGATATATCATGCGGAAGTTTTGTCGTAATGGTAGCATGATACAAAGCAAAATGCTGCGATATCGATCACGTAAGTCACGACCCGTAAGTTGCATACATGAAATGTTAAAGACGACGACAGTCCGTCTGTTGCATGTAGATTTCTCGATGCCTTCTTTCAAGGAACATTTGCTCGTTGTGTTGCACGATATTTGCATGAGGTGATCGTTTGAAAAGTGGAAATGTAGGTAATCGGTAAGAATCCGTGTATATATAAGAGAACAATGGCAGCTTTTATAATAAAAGTGACTATGAGCAATATTAAGTGAAATTATATAAAATACATATATTTATATAATTTCACCAATATATTATATGTACGTATACAATATATATTATATATATACAATATATATACATACATATATGTATATATTATACATATGTAGTTATGACACATACGAATATAAATTGATGACAATTTGCTATTAATTTACTTCCTAGGTGTGTGTGTGTGTGTGTGTGTGTATGCACATATACCCTCAATAAGAAAATTAATAACAAATTGTCAGCAATTATACATATATGTATAACACACACACATATTGTTTATGTAAAAAGTGAAAATTTCATCTCAATAAAAGAATATTTAAATTGTTCCAAGGTCAAGGGCGAAAATTGTAATAGGTATCTAGATTTGAGCAAATATTTAAAATTTAACATCAACAATAAGAATTGAAAATGATGATAAAGATTTAATGTTCTTATAACTTAAAGTTTAACAAAAAGAATTTTGCATTTTAATAAGATAATAGGTATATTTGATTCAGCAATTGCAAATATATATATATATATTTTTTAAAATCTTTTACTCTTTTTATCTATTATTCTTTGAAGGATGACAATTTTATAAAAAGTCGAAGGGATTGTAGATCTCTTAATCTATTCTTGATTCACTTTCTTGGTTCCGTTTGGGTTCTAACAATTGAGATAAATCATTCTATCGTTACTTCGTCTTGGTAGACATACATTTGGAAAATTTTCATGTCCGATTATTCAACAGTAACGAAACAACCACAATTTCACGAACTGATGGTGAACTTGTTGTCGTTGCTTGATCGCGAAGTGATCTCTAACGAAACACCATTCATTCACAGGTTATTCTGACAGTGCCGACAGGACAGCCTATTCACGAGCTAATTTTTTGAGTCCTCACGATGTTATTGTAACTAAGCCTTTATTTGAGAACTTTGACTTCGCGAATGCCATCTGCCTTTACCGGCTTGTCCCTTTTCGTACATATATTATATTCTGGATCTACGCGCGTGTGTAAAGGTCTATATGTGAGTGTATTTGTTTATATTTGTCAGTGGGATATACATTGAGAGTCTATGCATGCACAAATGGATCTCTTTCTACTTTTGTTTATTAAAAATATTAAGTCAAGAAAGAAAGTTGTTAGCTATATTATACTTTAATCTTTTTTACTTACGTTTATTTCAATAAAAAATTGAGATTGAATTTTTGGAATGTTTGGAATATTTGAAATTCTCGACATTGCTCGCCTATGCAATAATTCATCTCTAGCGCTCATAAATATTTCGTACTTTGTTCATTCTCATACAAACATTTAAAACCTCTCTCTCTTTCTCCCTCTCTGTACATGTATATGCTGATGATTTAATGTTCCATAGCGTACCTTCCTGTCATCAACACGGTCGTGCTCCAAGTGCAACGCGTTTCGTTCCCCCTTGAGACGTGAGGACAGAATAGGATGGGCTGGTAAGCTAACACACAGAAGGGGAGGGAAGACATTGTGTCCCAGTTACATATCTATCGTGTAACAAATAGGCATTTGGTGTTATGATATCACGGAACCGACTGGTTCGCATCGCTACTAGACGACAGGAGGTAACCACGAAGGAGGCAGCTGTTGCTGTTCCTTTTCTCTTTCTCTTTTTTATAGCTTCTTTTGATTTTTCACTTCATTTTTTGTCCAAAGCACAATACTTGCGGTAACATGATCAACAATTGAACAATAAACAAGTCAATAATTTTTTTCGGAAAAGAAGAACTAGTTGACGAGTCCGTGATTCAAGAATATTATTATCTTTCGTCTGTTCCTTATTTTGGTTGGTCCAACTTACCATATTTACAACTTAGCTAATTTCTAAAATTTATACATATGTAAATAAATTTTAAAGCTAGTTTCTAAGAATTTATTATTTATTATATTTTTTCTCATTTCTTTTTTTATAATTTTTTCTTCTAATCTCAAACTGTTTGTCTCGTTTTAGTTTCAAAGACGTTTTCCTCATGCTTTTATTTTTATTAAAGGCTCAAATGTCAATGTAAGTTCCTACTTAAAAATAATAAATGCTATTTTGAATACGGCTAATAAATTTACTTAATTAAAAGCAGCCATCTTTTAGCGTTTCTGCGTCTTTTAATATATTTTATTCACATACGTTTAATTAATATTGTAAATTTGTATGATGCGTCAGACTTGAGTGAAAGATGAAAGAAGACGAAAATTATAAATAAATTTATGAAAATTTGTTTAAAAAACATTTAAAATCTTTTTAATTGGTACACTTGATTTTGTTTTGTTATAATAGTTTGCAGAGATGTAATATAACACAGATCTCTCTCTCTCTCTCTCTCTCTCTCTCTCTCTCTCTCTCTCTCTCTCTCGTCTCAAATTTTTCGTATCTGTTACTCTATGTTGCGATGGCTACTAGCCGCTCACCTGAATATGGGCTCGCGTTTCTATCGATTTTGTTATAGAGATATTTCTCTGAATTCGATTTTCTGACAGTGTCACGAAAGGGTGAAATTCAAGTTACTTTAACGACTCGTTCTCTACCAATGTATTTTTATGCCAAGTTCCGTCGCCTATCGACTACCCTCGAGCGCGACCGCGTCAGCAACGACGTTTTGTCCGAGCTTTACTAGTGGCACGGGGTGAAGCCGATTCTTCTCGTAGAATGACAATGAATCGCTTCTGTACGATCGACAGGATTTCCCGCTGTCGGTCCTTTGTCGCCCTCGAGAATCGATGTGGATTGTGCCCCGGCGAGAGAAAATATTTGCCGTCGGCGACCCACAATACATCCACTTATGTGGGAAGCGGTTATGGCAAGCTCGGCGACGTATAACTCTATTTATCCCGCTTGAATACTAGCCTTCGTGATTCTCAGTCGACATGTTGGACGATCCGTATTCCTCGCGAGTGCAGGTCTGTCAAGCTCATGCTCGATTAAACCTTAATCCAATTTCTAATCGGATATACTTGTCAAATACATCCGTGTACTACGCAAATTACTGTAATATTTTTAAGTAAAAATTATGAGTGCGTATATACATACATTAAAAATGTTAATTATTGCCACAGTATGAAAAATATATACTAAATATTGTAACTTTCAACGAATCAAATGAAGATTCTTTTATATTCACGAATGATTTTGATTATTTTTTAAAAGAGAGAGCAGTTTTACTACAAATGCTGCATAACGTACTATCATTAACTATATTGTATTAACTGAGAAGTAATATTCTTCGAAGTAAATGATTTTATTTGTAAAATTATCCTAAGTTACTTTTAAAGTATAAAACTTTTTGGTAAGCATTTTTTAAATACAAATTATCGTTTAAATATCGCCTGTTGCATATTTGTATGATTTTACATGTTATTCATTCTTCATGTGCTGATTGTGTTTTTTTTTCTGTAGATTTCTAATAGGTATAATACAATATTTTTGCGAATTTTGTGTGAAACGAAAAACGTTATATAGCTACAGAAAAAAACTTGATCAATAAAGTCTGATTTCAGCAATCACATGACATTCCGAGATTTTAAGATAAATCTCCCTTGGCATTAAGTGCAATCAGTGATTTTCAATATAAATTTTTGTATTAGAAAGAGAAACGTGATTATATAATATATAATTTATTTTGTTTTGGATCTTTACGATTAAAAAAGTTTTATTATTAATAAGAAAGTTTTAATACCGATATGTAATAGTTTACAGTGAATAGTTTTAAAATAGCAACATATACGAAGAAGGAAAAAACTTGGAAATTGTTCGTAATTCTCCTATATATTAGGATGCATTCATCAGTCAAATACAGCTGCAGATTTTCGGGGAGAATAGGTTTCCCACACAAGATATTCTCAGCTGCGTGACCCTCAAGGATGCTCATATCTAAACTATACCAAAGATCTTTCGGAATCTAAAAGAGGCACTAATCACATCACTCTCGGTCTAATACTGAAAGGTCCGAATTAAATCAGACGCACAAGCACTCGATCAATTACTCTAGCATTAACGCCTCACAGTTGAATCGTGCTTTTACCGATCCCGTTTTCGCTCGCATAGATTTGAACACGCATTTATCTGAAAGCGACGATTTTTCACGCAACTTGATTTCTCGAGTGGTAAGAATGGCGTGAGATTTAACGGGGTCGAAATCATTTTGGAATATCGACAACCCTCCGCACAATTTATTGGCTTATCCTTCAAAGTACACTTCCTCTTAGTTGCTTAAGATCGCTCTATAACAGAATTATACCGACGAGCGATGGCAAGCAATTGCTCATTACACTATCGACTTTGCAAATTACTACGCTCTTTATTCTTTTTTGAATATCAATAAATAATTCTATATTATTTAATTGCGTTTCTTAATTTTTGAATGAGTATTTTTAAATTATGACACAGTATAAAATATCTATTTTTAAAAAACCATTTATTTAAACATATAGAGAAAAATATAAAGAACTATACATGTTGTACGTATATAGGTATATGTATACATGCGTATGTAATGTGAAATTGCGATTTAATTATTTAAGGTTCTAAATTTGAATCACATATGTTAATAGTTTTGCAATATTTATGCGATATTAAATAACGAATAAGTGAGTTTAATAATACGAGATAAACAGGGTAAGCATATGATAGTAATAAAGGGGTGACGAATAAAACGGCGAAAACTGTCACTCCTCAATTTCTGGTCTAGGCTTACCCTAGTCTCTTCGTCACTCTTGTTTCGCAAGGATGACATCTTAACAATCATGAATATGACGTTTTTCTTTTTGAGAGGGGTCGAGCTACGGTATCGTGCAAACCAAACGTTAATAGCTCCCAGATTTTCCACGTAGTCACACTGTAGATATTCTTCTCTCTCCGCCTGTTCACGTAGTTTGGTGATGTTTATGTGTCGGTTTCAAGACACCGGATTATTTCACTATGTGGAAAGTAATATTTTTCTTTTTTTAAATAGGGTGACTCACTATTGTTATGTAAAATAATTCTAATGCTTTTGTACTTGTACAGAATGCCTTGTAAAAATGCTTAAGGGTAGATTCCTGAGATCATTTTAAGACGTATATTTTAATATCAAAATGTCAAGGCAGTAATTTTTGAATTATAAGCATTATATAGTTAGCGAATCGTATCGTTCAAAATTTGCGTTCAGATAGATAGATATAATGTAAAATAAATTTAATAGGTAATACAATAGAATGTTTCTATTGTATTATAACTAGCATACTTAGGTAACATTCCGATATATATGTATACGTGTAGAGATATTGCTAGTATTAAAAATATATGTATAGTTTACATTAATATAGATTTTCAATACTGGTAGTGCAAATTAAAATGCAGTCTTATATACGTAGTGTTAAATGTGTATAATATTATTTTTATAAATATATAATTCAAAGTATATAGAATAAGGGCAAAGAGCCAGTAACACAATTAAGAAATTTAAATTTAAATAATAATAATCATGTAAGTAAAATAACAAAGAAGTTTAATATAATAAATAATACATACGTTTCGACTCGGAACGGATCATTCTTAATGTTACAGTTAATATAAAATAGAAATCGTTAAACCGTGAATAAATTACAAAAAAAACATTAATATTGCTTCTACAGGAGAAAATTATAAATCGTTATGCTTCTAATTTTGTATTCTTCATCCTGTGCAATGTTGCAACTCAAATTTAAGTTAGTAATAAAAAGATAATCTTATATAGTTGTATATGTAACATCTTTTCTATAGTCAATTGATAAAAAAAAGAGAGAAGCAATTCTAAATATGGTCATCCACATCGTAATGGCACACATTAGTATTTATTCTTGGAAGCAATTTTGCAAGATCGCGGAAACAACTGATTTCGACGACTTCAGATGACATAAATGTTAACATTATATACACCATCTGTACTACTGTTCTGAAATTCAGTTTTTGCAATCATTTAAAAGATTTTAATAAAAAAAAGTAATTATATAATAATTATACCATACTCGTTGTTTTTAGCACAGACTATACTCCTTAATTTTTATCGTAATAAAAATTAAAAAAATATTTTTTAGTTAAGAGTAGGAATGAGAATGTGCGTATAAAAAATATGATATTTTTAAATGCATTGTGTGTTGTGTACGTAAAGCGTACTTATTGTAACCGTTAAATTTTTATTTAAAACATTTTTTCGTATTTTTTACGGTTTAGAGTTTAGACGATATTCATTTTGAAAGAAAAAAATTGATTTTTTTTTGTTTGAAAAAGGTTTTTACTCTCTCAAAGTGCAACTCCTGCATCTATAAAAAAAATCCGATAACTCATTTTTACCTGTACTTTAACTTACAAGTTAAGCTTATTAAAACCAGAGGAGGACAATAATTGATTATATTTTCTGTAGTATATTTTGTAGTAGTTTTGCTCTTTTTCGTAAAAAAAATGGAAAATAAAGTTATTCAATGTTATTTTTGAGAAAGTTTATTAACATATTAGCATGTAATGAATACAAAAGTTACTTTTCAAACTAACTGATCTACTCCTATCTATTACTTATTCATCTATTTTTCTACAATGTTTTTGATAGGTAAATTACAATAGTTTGCAATAATAAATGTACATATCAAAAAATAATTATAATCGATGTTTGTACACTCAACTTAGATTGATCATAATCTTACATAGAATTTCCTTCCTTGGATTGTAAACAAAACGAAAATATGAACTAAATACAGTGTTTTAATTTTTAAAATATACAGAGAGCTGCAATATATAAAATGTCTACAATAAAATTAGCTACGAAAATTAATAACTATCTTTTAGTAGTTATAGAAAACAATTACTTACTTACGAATGAACAAACTGAGCAAAAAATTACTGAATGTACTGAATATATTTTATAAAAATTAAAAAGTTTGAAAATTTGAAACTTTTCTATCTTTATTATTCTTGTCAGTGGATATTAAGACAAATATTCAAATTACCTCAGAGAATAAAACAATAAAAAAAAACTTTAAAATACATTTTAACGAATTTAAATTTAAATTTTACCAATTTGAAATATTATCTGTATGTCACACACACACACACACACACACACATATTCATATATATATGTAATATATAATATTTCGTATTGCAGTTGCGTGATTACGCTTTGCGCATATTAAATAATTTAACATATTGTACAAGTAAATATTATTTGAGACCGTTTTGTTAAAAATAAGAAAGTTATTTTATCACTTATAATGTTTATCTTAATTGTAAAGAGAGATATGAAATTTTTTATAATACATAAATCTTTACATTAATTGTTCCTTAAAAACTTGTTAAGCAATGTCGATTCACCGGTTGTTCCACTTTTCGATAAATTGTACCCGTTAGGTAAATCTGGCAATCCGCGTATGTGTGATTGAATAATCTTGATACTTACTTAACAGGTAAAATTTACCAGAAGGTGAAACAAAACGAGCCTTAAAAATTGTAAAAGGTAAAACAAATCGAAAAAGAAACAAATACCTATTTCGATAATGATCTTGGTCAATGAAACATGTAATTGTGCTAACTGTGCAAAATTGTAACTTTTAAAGAGAATTATTTGTGCAATATTAAAAAAAAAATAGAATTACAAGAGTCTATGTAGCAATACTCTAAATGTCTAAATTAATATACATAAATATGTAACGTATGCATGAAGCTCTTCTTCAATTTTAAAATTGTAGAATTAAAAGATTTATACAACCAAGAAATTGCCTTTAACGGTCGAGCTGGATCTTAGGTGCTAATTATAATTCCATGTGAATTTATATATTACGTATGTGTGTGTGTAGTCTCTTAAACCGCGCGCCGAACAATTTTTTGGTCTTGAAACGCCACTTCATAAAACTACCGTAATAATATCACGAGTTAAATTGTCTAGCAATTTAACAATTTTGATGCTCATAGCATCTTGGATCTTGATTATGTTGAACGACATATTAAAATCTATGAATGACATATTAAAAATCTGTAAATAATTAATTTATATTGCGAAAAATATTACCTCAACCGAGAGTCGAACTCGGATCTCTTACATTCCATACGAAGCTTCGGTAGTCTAACTAGGACGAAATGTAAGAGATCCGGATTCGACTCCCAGCTGAGGTAATATTTTTCGCAATATAAATTAATTATTCATAGATTTTAATATGTTGTTCGACATTATTAAGATCCAAGATGCTATGAGAATCAAAATTGTTAAATTGCTAAATAATTTAACTCGTGATATTATTGCGGTAGTTTCGTGGAGTGGCGTTTCAAGACCGAAAAATTATTCGGCGCGCGGTTTAAGAGATTATATATACGTAATATACATATAAATTAACACGGAATTATAATTAGCATCTAAGATCTAGCTCGACCGTTAAAGGCAATTTCTTATTAGTTATGTTTCTCACATGTACGGTCTTATAAGATTTAATATTTAAATATTGTAAAAGATTTATAATTCAGGATTTTCTTAATAAAGTCTGCAGATTTTCAGTGTGTGTGTGTATCTATAATTCTATAATCTATAATTCAGTTAGGGTTATTTTTAATTTAATTTTATATATATTGTAGCTTTTGTGTTATTAAAGATTTATAGTTGTGTTTTTCAATTGATACAATTGTGTTAAATTGTATAATAAATTATACCTAATCATTAAATAATAAAAGAAATAATAAAGTAGCAATTCATATATATACGTATATAAAAGGTATATATATATATATATATGAAATGAACGTACAAGTTCAGCGTAAAATGATGAGTAAGAAAGCTGCGGTGTTTGCGAACTGCAACAATTTGTGGAAGCTGCGACGTAGTCATACGAGACGACGAGAATGAGGGTGCAGTCTGAGCCCAGCCCATACCGGATATGGATACCTGTCCGCACCGCCTCCGCCAATCGAGACTGACGAATCAGACACAAATCCCCCTGTCGAGGTGCGCGAATCGGGCGGGACTCGTCTCTTCTCTTTTCTTTTTTCTTTTCACTTCTCCTCTCTCCTCGCCTCCCTTTTTTCTCTCCTCTCCTCTTCTCCTCTTCTACCACCCTCTCCTCTTTTCTCCTTTTCTCTCCTTTTTTCCTTTCTCCCCTTTCCTTGTCGCTTCTTCCTTGCTGTATTTTTTAAGCGATGACATCGACCCCTAGATTTAGCTCACTCTACTGCCATAGTAATTCAAGAATATCCTGAGAAGCGAGTTTTTATTTTATACTATACGGATAACTCTAAATAAATATTATAGTATTGAGTGAAACGAATTAAACTTTATCAATTTTTACTGACAAAGCAGTATTAATCTTTCCTAAATTTTTGTTATAAAAAAGTAAAATAATAAAGTGTGTTGTTAGAAACAAATGACATGAACTGTTGCCATTCGTATGCATAAATCAAGACAAAATACATATATTTTAAATGATTTTATAAATGGTGAAATTTAATTTAATCTATAATGCAACTAAAATTAACTATTCTACATATATATATAATATATATATGTGTATATACATATATATATGCATATAAACCATCTTAACTTTATTCAATTTAACGGTTTTTTTGCGATTTCTTTATGCAAAATATGTTTCTTACATGAAATAACAATTTTTACTTAATACTTTTCTTAAGTATTAAGTTGTTATTTTATCGTTAAACTTGTCCTGGAACATAAACAAGATATTACAACTCCAAATCTGGATCTATAACTAACGCGTATTTTAAAAAACATCTTGATCATCATGATCCACACGATAGAACACAAGCAACAATTATACGAAGGTAAGTCAATAAGTTCTTAGAAAATCTATCAGAGGGCACTTGTAGTATCATGTCACACTACTTTTTAACAAGTAGCATCTTTCAGCTGATTACTGTCAAATTTTGAGCGAAATTCCTCGAGAGGTTTCATTTCTGTAGACGATTAAAGTCACCATCCTTTGTATTTTTTGCAAAATGGAAAAAAACGAGTTTCATGCAGTGATCAAACATCTACATATGAAAGGTTTAACGCCGAAAGAAATCAAAGTCGAGTTGGATAATGTTCATCTGCACCAGCTTTTGCGACTAAATACAACTGGGTGAATGAATTTAAACTTGGTCGTACATCCACATGTGATGCATCTCGTTCGGGACGTCCAATTGAGGCTGCTATACGCCAGAAATCATCGATAAAGTCCACGATATTGTTTTGACTGATCGACGAGTGAAAGTACCCGAGCTTGTTGAGGCCACAGGCATATCACATGGTACAGTAATTTCAATTTTGCACGAACAATTGGGTATGAAAAAGCTATCGGCAAGATGGGTGCCGTGTTTGCTCACTGTGGCGCGACCGTGTGACGATTATAAAACAATGTTTGGAGATGTTTCAACGTAATCCAGGTAAATTTCTGCATCGATTCATTACTGTGGACGAAACATGGATCTATATTACTTCACACCCGAGACGAAGGAACAGTCAAAACAATGGACTTCACCGGGTGAATCAGCTCCGAAGAAGGCGAAGACCGTGAAGTCGGCTGAAAAGGTGATAGCCACAGTTTTTTGGGATGCACGCGGTATAATTCATATCGATTACCTTCCGTCGAAGCAAACGATCAATGGCGATTACTATACGCAGCTAGCCTTATTAGACGGTTTCAATAACATTTTAAAGAAAAAACGTCCTCATTTGGCGTAGAAGAAAGTGCTCTTACATCAAGACATGGGTTCACACGTGTCCAGCACCGATGGCCAAATTCAACGAATTCCGCTACGAATTGCTTCCCCATCCAGCATATTCGCCAGATTTAGTCCCCTGCGACTATTTCCTGTTTCCACATCTGAAGAAATGGTTCGGAGGAAAGAGATTCATCACCAGAGAGCAGCTCATCGCCGAAACAAAGGCTTATTTTAATGGGTTGGTAAAATCATATTATTCGGACAGCTTGAAAAAGTTGGAGAATCGTTGGATCAAGAGCTGAAAGGAGACTATGTTGAGAAATGAAAATGAATCGATTAAAAAAACATGTGTTTTACTAGGTTTTTCTAAAAACTTATTGACTTGCTCTCGTATTACCTACGTTCACGCGATTTTTATTACAATTAAAAAAAATGTTAAATCTTGCAATGTAAATAAAATATGAGAAGGAGTTTTAACATACTTTTCATCAGATGAGAGGTCTTACAAACTCAGCATGCGCGATCTTCGCTGTTTCATCTTGATCAATAACGTAAGATAACTGCATCGCAATTTTATGACTTTGCAATACAAATGTTTACGATTAAATCATGAGTTTACCATATGATTCCGTACATCTTTCATTAATCGTTCGGTTGTCAATTTCACTCGTGAAATATTCGATATTTTATTCCGAGGAAAGTATTGTACACGTCTAGTCTCGATAAGATATACATATTGTATTATGTATATGTACAACGTACTTATATGTAAGGCACACGACAGATATACGACTGAATAAAAATTCGAGCGCGTTTCACAGCGGGTGACGTGTGCGATTGCCTCATCACACAATATGCTCTCGTATGGGGAATATTCACGGCTCAGCTCGCCTATATAGAACACACGTGTCCGGTGCACTTATTTCTAACATATACACGTGTGCGTGTGAGCATTCTACTAGGTCAAAATGCGTCGAATCGCGAACATTGTGATCCTTGTCATACATTGATGAAAAGGACGTATTGTTCACTCTTTAGCACGTAAGGAAACTCGCAGTTTTGCGCGTTGCAATTTTTAATTTCTCGTATTCATCGACTGTACGATCTAATGTTTGTTCTTTTCATGCCGACGAAAAATTCACCCGCGCGGGAATGTTTCATTTTAAGTCCTATAGGCATCGCATACAAAGATTATGAAGCGTGCGTATTATTGTCAATTATATATGTGTAACGAATATTTCTTTAAAGTTGTATAATCTATATCTTTTTTAATTTGATCGAAAAAATATTTGATCAAAATATGTATTATACTTTTCTCAACTTTTTTTCGAACAAAATTATCTCTACAATAAATAAAGTTTTTATAAAAACAAATAAAGTAAATCTATAACAATAAATGATTAATAATTATCCATTAAAGATCAATGATAAAATATGTTTTTCTCCATAAATTACTTTATTATATCTTTTAATAATTAATAGAGCAAGCTTACTTTAAAGACGTTCATCAAAATATTACCCCGGATTAGGTATAATCCGTATCTAAGCAGAATAGTTCTTTTGAGCAAGATTCAAAATGCTCAAAACATTTTCGTTCAATTAGATCTTGTAATTTACATTACCATAGATTTACAGTATTGGCAGTGTATATCGGAATGCGGCTTTAATTATTCGTTTAAATCAAATCCACTAAAGGCACGATATAAGAATCTCTAACGCGTGTGCCGTAAAGCCAAATGATGTATACATAGGTTGTACATACAAGAATACGCGTTTTGCACGTAAAACCTTTTGTAATGATTGATGGGAAGAAGTCGCATGCTGCGGGGTGAGGGTAAAAGAATTGGCGGGCGTAAAAACAACGTGAACCAGAAAAGGAGGAGGAGTGAGACGAAAGAGAGGCAGGGAGGGAGGGAGGGAGGGAGGGAGAGAGAGAGAGAGAGAGAGAGAGACGCGCTCTTATTTGACCCCAGGCCTATTGCGCGAGTTAGCAAACTGCCGCGATCAGTTGAGGTCACGCAAGTCGCCACCCCAATTCGTCTAATAGGAACAAATATCATAATTGTTGCTTCTTCTTCACAAGCATCCAAATAGATTGCTCTCTTACTGTCTTATGAGGCTGCAATGTGTTCAAGTCTCAGGATACCCATCATCAAAGGGGGAGAGAGAGAGAGAGAGAGAGAGAGAGAGAGAGAGAGAGAGAGAGAGAGAG